>NC_080052.1:20864067-21169067 GCF_026212465.1 Amaranthus tricolor | reverse complement strand
TCAATTACAACAACTATTTCATCTTCATGATTCAGGGGTTGATCAATCTTACATTGATACACTCCCAATATTTCTATATAAATCAATAATTGGTCTAAAAGACCCATTTGATTGTCCTGTTTGTTTATGTGAATTTGAGCCTAATGATAAACTTAGACTCTTACCCAAATGCAGCCATGCTTTTCATATGGATTGTATTGATACTTGGCTTCTTTCTCATTCTACTTGCCCACTTTGTAGATCAAGTTTATTGCAAGATTTTGGGACCCACAATGGAAATGGGTTTTCTCCATTTGTTTGTGTTCTTGAATATGAAAGGAATAGTAATAGAGTTGAAAGTTCAAGGGGGTTAGAGAGATCTAGTTCTATTCTTGAGAACAATCTAGAAGAATGTGAGTTTGGGTCTAGTAGAAGTGATTTTGGAAGGAAATCTTGTGAAAATTGTCAAGAAAATGGGAAAAAAGAGAAGATTGTGAGAGTGAAATTGGGTAAGTTTAAGAATGTTAAAGGAGGTGAAGGTTGTAGTGAGATTAGTTATGGTGGTAATGGAAGGAATGATTTGGGTTCTAGAAGGTGCTATTCAATGGGTTCATTTGCATATGTTTTGGATGAGAAAAGTTCATTTCAAGTTCCTATTAGAACACCCATGAAGAAGGAGAAGAATAGTAATAAGGGTAAAGTAAAACTTGGGTATAGAGCAGTAATGTCTGAGTATGGGAATGATTCCATGAGAGATTTTAGTGGGATTGAAGCTTTTAGAAGTGTTGAGATTCATGAAAATGGTGGGAAAATTGTTGGGAATGAGAGTGGTAAAAAGGAAAGCTTTTCACTTTCCAAGATTTGGTCAAGAGGAGGTGGAGATAAGAACAAAAAAAGGATTTGGAATAGTGGGAATGGGAATGGGAATGAAAATGAGAATGATCAATTAGATGAATCTTCTAGAAGAACAATTTCGGAGTTTGAGATTGATGCAAGTGAATTAGGAATGGATGAAGAAACTCAAAGTAATTATAGTGTTGATTCACTTTTTAATCCAAATACAACATCTTCTTCTACAACAAGAACTCTACTTTGGCTTATGGAAAGACAAAACAAAATTGTTCATACTAATTCCTCATTCTCATTCAATAATTAGTGTGTTCAAATTTTATTAAAAGGTTATTTTTTTACTCTTTGTTGAATTTTGTTTGTCCATTTTACTTTTTATACATTTGTTAAATTAATTTTGGAGACTCAATATCTCTAAGTACGTAGAATCATCATCATCATCAATGTCCCGCTTGGAAGCAGGGTCTGGGTGAGAGAAGGTAACGGACAATTCATACTCGTACAAGAGGAAGGACTAGAGGAAAGCGGTCGATTTTACCCCAAACATGTAAAAGCCCTACATAAATAGGATATGGGTGACGACATTTTCACAGAACAAGCAACTGCTTGAAAAAAGAAACTACCAGTGGTCTAAAATATGGATCTGACATCTCCAACTATTTCTATCCCTAGTCAGGTCCACGGAGAGGTGCATCTCACTTAGGTCACTCTTTATTTGCTCAACTCACGTTTTCTTAGGTCTTCTTTGACTTCTTTTGCTTTTCACTATGATGCTTTTTATCCTTTTAACTGGGCAATCGACAATCTTTCTTTGCACATGTTCAAATCATCTTAACCTATTTTCGTGCATTTTAGCAGATAATGGGGCAACGTCTAACTTCTCTCTAAACTCCTTCTTCTTGATTTTGTCCATTATGGTGTAACCCCACATCCACCTCAGCATTTCCATCTCTGCCACTTTCATCTTTTGTTCATGGATCTTCTTAACATACCAACATTCTGTCCCGTATAATAAAACTGGCCTAATGGCAATTCTGTAGAAATTACCTTTCAATTTGCTCGGAAATTTCTTATTACATAACACTCCAGTAGCTGATCGCCACTTAAGCCAACCCGCGTGTATACAATGCGTAACATCTCCATCTATCTCTCCATCACTTTGGATATCAGATCCTAGATACTTGAACTTTGTCGTATTTGCAACTACATCTTCTCCAATTATCACATCTGGGCCATCATGATGTTCATCACCACTAAAAGTTGCATATCAAATATTCTGTCTTTGTACAGTTTATATGCAACCCTCAACTTTGTAAAACTGTCCTCTAAGTACGTAGAATAAAAAATAATAAAAATTACATATTTAAAACTATGTGTTGATTTCACAAGATTCATAATGAATATGATTCATATTCAACATATACTTTAAAAACCTAATTTTTAATTTTTAAAATGAAATAACTTGAAGTAAACAAGTAAAAATAAATAGTTTCATTATGAACAAGTTAGTTAGTTATTCTATCTAGTCATATTAGGATTTAGTAAAAGGAAAATCATGGAAAAAAATTAGTAAAAGTAATTGGATTGTAAGGAATGATAGAGAATAAAAGTTTTTGTGCATGTGTTTTGCAAACAATTTTTCATAGTGAAGGAATAGATTGGAATTGGAATTGGAATTTTGTAATATGTGTAAAGCTCAATATCTTTTGTTTTTGGATTCCTTTCTTTTTCTATACATGTTTTTTTAGCCTTATTTAAAACTAACATAAATATTTTTGAAAATAGAATAATATTAATATGTTTATATATTATACTTCTCTAAAAGCTAGTTAGTTATTAAGTATTGCATACATATGTTTAACAATTATAATATGTATCCACTAACTGATTGTTAGCTGTTCAATAAAAAGTTTAATTTCAATAACAATCAACTAATATCTACTAAAGAAATAAGGTTTTTCTGCAACATGCTTAATACTTTAAAATTTTCCAAACAATAAATATATGCCTTTTCATTTTTAATAGACCAACAAATAAAAGGAAGCAATAATAATTTAAACTAGGTTCCCACATTGAAAAAGTGTGTGTTTTTTTGAATTCCTTCTAGTATTTTGTAAAATTTAAAGGGCTTTAATTGTACTAAGCTAAAAGCATATTTAAGAAAATTTAAAAATCAACAATTACTATATGTGGAGGTCAGTATTGGTGGCGAATATAGAAATTTAGCGGATACGAATATTTTTTTGGAAAAATTATCGTGAATAATACAATTTTTTGTTAATTTTTTTGACAATAATACCAACTATTGATTAATCATGAATAATACCAACTTAGAGGGGTATTTAATTTTTTCTAGAATAATACCAACTTTATTTTTATTAATTAATATACCATTTTTTTTGTCTTATAATCACCTATAGTTTTATTTTTAACATGTTAGGGATTTTTTAGGATTTTCTAGGAAAACATCCCTTTAAGTTGGTATTATTCATGGTTAATCAATAGTTGATATTATTATAGAGAAATTAACAAAAAGTTATATTATTTACAGTAATTTTTTCTATATTTTTAGATGAGCGGCTACAAATATATTAAATGTAATATTTAAAATAACTCAAAGTATTTAAATTTCTTAATTTTTCATAAACTCATTCAATATAAAAACATGTAAAAAATTTTCAAAATAATTTTGTCGAGTTTCTCTTATTTTGAAATTCATCGCTAATTTAACATCTATAAACAAAACATTTTCTCATGAAAAGTTCCTAATCAAGCTATCTAAATTATTAGCAATTGATTTATAGGAGAATGTGATAAATATCACATCATAATTGACACAAATTATTAAAAATGAAATTTTTTTTTAAAATTCCACATGATATTATATAAGTTTTTACTTTATCGTGTAGTAGACAAATATTTTTTAAACTTTTTAACGTGGTTCTTCTAGATTTTTATTAAAATCATTATTTGGCAAATTTTATTTATTTAAAACATTAAAGTGAAAATGATAGGGGTGAATTTTTAAATTTAAAATAAAATGGCGTGATAGACAAAACAAAAATAACTTCTCCAAGAAATCTTAATTCTCAGCTAAAAGTACATTGATGATGATAAGGAAATTTCTGCAAGAAGCGTAAAGCAAGGCAACTCTGGAATTTATGGACTGGGCCCGTTTTAATAACTACATATAGTTCTGTATTAAACAATTATGAGATTAATGGTTTACGTACTAACACAAGCCCAACGGAGTAAACCTCATAGCTATTCTTGTGAGAGACTATTTCTCAAAGAGATAATCTCAAAATAAAAAATTTATATTTATATTATTTTTTAATTTATATTAATTGGGCTATTCAGCCCATATATCTAATGCGTCTTTCGAAAAAATCGTCTCTCACAACGATTTGTGCTTCTTCAAGTACTTCAAAGCAATATATAATTATTTTTATATTTAAATAATAAAAACAATTGATGTTAATATCTTTATAGTGGTTGAGTATCATTAGTTAGTTTAATGTTTAAATGTTTTTCTACTCTTCATTGCGACAAGTTATAAAAATGATTAATTCACTCTTTTCTTTTGCTCTAGAGATTCTATTTCTATAGTTGTAGTGAGATTAGAATCCTATTAGGCTGAAATCCAAAATTTAAAATTGAAATTGAACATAATTTGACATGGGTATACATTAAAATATAAAAAACAAAGTTTACAATTAATATAAAGCGCGAGTTATTAGTGCTTAGATTTTAAGTTACTTGTGGAGGAGACTATTCCTCAATAAAATGACCTTAAAAAAGAATTTCATATTCTCATAATATGTATGAGATAAGCTATTTAATTCCATATATGAGACGTATCTCTTGATGAGTACATCTTAAATCACAATTTTTGAATGATTTTTGTGCTTGTGAGATCTACAACCTACATAAAAAAACGTTGATGTGTGGTCTTGTAGTTATTCATGGTCTTGATAAGAAGTTGAAGACTGGTATTATTTGTTTGGTTATTAGTCATAATCAAAGTCAAGAATATTCAAACATAATTCACTTATTAGGAAGCTTATATTAATAGTATACTTTATTTTAATTTATGGACAAACAGATAGAGGATGAGGACTTTATCTTATACCAACATTAAATGCCTCGTTGTATTACTACTGACCAGCTACCAGACTCTTCGCAATCAATTATCGCCTAACTAGACGTTCCTGTCCATTCCCCTATTAAAATATTAGTTAATGATTTAATTGATAAATAATAGTATTAATAATTATTATAATAATAATTATAGTTATTATTATTATTATTATTTACTAGTATAAGAGTCAAATCAACATTTGATGTTGGTGATGTTGCTCACCAAATATCTCAAGCCAAGACACATCATGATGTTAGCAATGATGGGAGTGCAAGTAGGTGGACTGCATTGATGGTGGGATTTCTGAGAAGCAATGAAGGAGGGTCTTTGATGTGATGTGGTGATGGAGCAACAAAGAACAAGAAGGGAGAACATGAAAAGTGTTTTAAACAAGGTAAGAGGTGTCATGAAGAAGGCAAGAAGGTGCTTAAGAAGGGTGGATTGGTGTGCCTTGAACGAGGCACAAGATGCTTGAATAATGACTTGAACGAGGTACATATAGTGCTCGTTCGAGAACCCTGATGCATGCCCTTTGCAAGTTTCAGTAAACTTTTTAGGCAAGTTTGGGTTTCAGGGCTAGGGTTTATTCTAATGTTTTAGGGATATAGAAGGTGCCTAAATCAAATTTAAACGCATTGGAAGGTGGTTAATCCCTGTTGAAAATAGGGTTTAAGAGTCCTAGAGTAGTGTTCTCTTGTAATAATAGATGAGTGAACTACATTAAAAATGGAAACTTTAAGCTTGATAGTGTGTGATCAAGCATTGTGAGTGATATTTCATCAATGTAATGTTGATTAGTTAATAAAATATAATCTCATTTGAGGAAGATGTGTCCAAAACACTATTTATCTTTGTGTAGGCTTTGTTCATCAAAGCTTCAATTTAATCTTTTTGATTGCTCATGTCTATACTCTATTTTTCACACTTACAATATCTCCTCTTAATTTATAAGGGACCAAGTACCTTCCTTTTCATTATTATTATTAAGAGTATTATTATAATTATTATTGTGTAAATAGCGGAAATGCGAATCACAACGAGAACAATAGTAGAACTAATTTCAACTATAAAGACAGAAGAGACGTAAAAATTTGCATGGTTCACTACTACTGTGATTGACACATCAACCAGACCTGAAAATAAACTTCATTATAAAATAATAAATATCATACAAAATGATAAAAAAGAGTACTTGATTTAGACAAAATTCTAAAGAATGACTTTCAAGGTGTTTAGCTCTCTTAGCTAAGTGCCTTTTACTTGGAGATCATATTGAAGATTAAAGAAAGCTGAATTTAGGGTTAATGAATACTATTTTGTATTACTTTGAATGAATAATACAGCCCTAATTTATACAACTGATTATGAGTTAACTAAGGAAACAACTATTCTAGGAAAAGAATATTACCCTAATATTACAAGATAACTAAGGTAATAAAATATTTGAGAATAAACTAAAATATACAAAAATATTCTGACACTCCCCCTAAAGTTAGGTTATAGGGTTTCCGATGTCTAACTTGGATAACGTAGTCTCGAAGGCTTCAGCTGAAACTCCCTTTGTAAGGATGTCGACTAGCTGATCTTCTAATCTCACATGTGGAATGCTGATGATTTCCTTCTCCAATTTTTCCTTTACGAAGTGTCTGTCAACCTCCACGTGTTTTGTTCGATCATGTTGGACTGGATTTTCTGAGATATCAATAGTTGCTTTATTGTCACAGAATAACTTGCTTGCTCCTGTTGGTGGAAAGTCGAGTTCATATAAGACTTTTCTTAGCCATAGGATCTCTGTTATTCCTTTTGCTACCCCTCTGAACTTTACTTCTGCACTTGATAATGCGACTACTTTCTGTTTCTTACTCCTCCAAGTAACCAAGTTACCCCCTACAAGAGTGAAGTATCCTGATGTAGATTTCCTACTGTCTCGGTCGCCTGCCCAGTCACCATCTGCGTAGGCTATGAGGTCAAGGTGATGGTTTTTACCAAAGAAGACTCCTCTATCACTCGTGCCTTTCAAGTATCTCAAGATTCTTACCACTGCTTCCGTATGTGCAGTTTGAGGTAAGTGCATGAATCAGCTCACAACTCCAACTGCATATGATATGTCGGGTCTAGTGTGAGATAGATAGATCAGTTTGCCCACCAGTTTTTTATACTTCTCTTTGTCTGCTGGTTCTCCTTCAGGTGTTGTCCGGAGTTTATGATTAGCAACGATTGGTGTTTCTGCTGGTTTGCAGTCAAGCATACCTACCTCTGCTAACAGATCTAAGACATATTTCTTTTGATTGATGAAGATTCCCTTCTTGGACCGAAAAACTTCTATACCAAGGAAGTACTTTAAGTTCCCCAAATCCTTCATCTCGAACTCCATGAATAATTTCCTCTTAAGCTCCTTTATCTCCCTTTCATTATTCCCATTTATTACCATATCATCTACATGAATGACTAGACATGTGATCTGACCATCCCCTTTCTTTAGGAACAGAGTATGGTTAGAATGGCTCTGTTCATACCCAAATTTCTTCATTGCTATGGTAAACCTACCAAACCAAGCTCTTGGAGACTGTTTCAAGCCATACAATGCTTTTTTAAGTCTACATCCTTCTCCTGGAGCAAATTCATCTGAAAAATCGGGTGGAGCATGCATATACACCTCTTCTTCAATCTCGCCATGTAGGAATGCGTTCTTTATATCGAACTGGTAGAGGGGCCAATCTTTATTAGCAGCTATGGAGAATATGACCCTGATGGTGTCTATCTTGGCAACCGGAGAGAAGGTTTCGGAGTAATCAATACCGTAAGTCTGTGTATACCCTTTTGCCACAAGGCGAGCTTTGTATCTCTCAATAGTTCCGTCTACATGATACTTTATTGTAAAAACCCATTTGCAGCCTACTGGTTTTTTTCCTTTAGGTAGTATACACTTGTCCCATGTGCTATTTTTCTTTAAAGCCGAGATCTCATCTTCCATTGCTTCTTTCCACCTTGGGTTTCAGAGGGCTTCTTCAGTGCTTTTGGGCAGGGAACTTGAGTATAGACTGTCTTGGAATGCCACAGCTGTCTGTGCCAAGTTATTCGTCTCTCGGTTAATAGGATACCGAGATCTCTGTGATTCAAAAACTGAATCATACCTTCTTGAAGGAACACCTCTTTTGCTCCTTGGAGGTAATTCATATCTGCAGGGTGAATTAACAACACCAGATATATCATTATTAGTTTGAGGTTCAGGTTCAGTTAATACCTCTTGAGGCTCACAGATATCCTCTTGATCATTAGATGCTTCATACAAGGTAGGGGATGCCTGAGGAGAAAGTAATACCATGTTTTCCGTAGCAATGTCTGTGGGATTACTTACTTGCTCTTTGGAGTTCAAATCATTAGTTATAGAGTGTGTAAGCCAGCTCAAGTCATCACATGTAGTCTCCCCCTGAGGACGAAGCTGGGAGTAAAAATAGGAATGCTCAAAGAAGTCACAATCCATTGTGGTATACAGCTTATTCTGAGTTGGATCAAAGCAGCGATATCCCTTTTGATTTGTACTATAGCCCACAAAGATACACTCAACAGCCCGGGGTTCCAGTTTATTTTGAGCAAGTTTGGGTAAATGGACATACACAACACACCCAAAGATCCGAGTAGGTAAGGAGTGGAAAGAGGGAACAACAGTGTGGGTAAGAAGGACTTCGAGGGAAGTCCTGAACTTAAGAGTTTTGGAGGGTAGTCTGTTGGTGAGGTAGGTGGCAGAGGCAATAGCTTCGGGCCAAAAATAAGATGGGACATGGGCTTCAAACATAAGGGCTCGACCTATTTCAAGGAGAGTACGATTTTTCCTTTCAGCTATGCCATTTTGTTGTGGTGTGTGGGGACAAGAAGTTTGGTGAATGAGACCATGGGTGGTAAAGAAATTTTCCATATGTTGGTTCATGTATTCCCCCCTATTGTCGGATCGAAGTATTTTAGGTTTAGCTTTAAATTGTGTGACAATCATTATAGAACTTGACAAAGACATCAAAAACCTCAGATTTGTGTTTCAAGAAATATATCCAACACATTCTAGTACAATCATATGAATAATTATAGGACGCCGGTGACCAAGTGAGCCTTGCCGCCGGCCTTGTTTGATTGGGCCTTGGTGGCGGCTTTCCGTTGCCGGTGCTCCTTCCACCTCTGGGTAGCCTATTAACTTGAAACAGCCTTCCTTTGTGTGACGATTTCCTCCACAGTAACTACACTTGAGGTGAGTCATGTCTTCCATGTCACGCCGGGATGAAGAATCTGACCGGTGGTGTTTAACGGCCAACCCACTTTCGATTTCTGAGGGATTTTTTCCCGATGATGAAGCGTGGATCATGATGCCACGCCTTGAAATCTCACGTCTGATTGTAGCATATGCCATTTTAATTGTTGGAAGTGGGTCTTGATTTAATAAGTCCCTTTTTTATTTGTCAAATGTCTCGTTAATTCCGGCAAAAAACTAAAATAAACGTTGTTTTTGGATGAAAGTGTTGAAGATTGTGATATCTTCAGCATGTATCATCGGGTTTGGTTGCCATCGATCTATCTCCTTCCAAATTGTAGTTAGTTTCCCATAAAAGACCTCCAAAGGTCTCGGTCCTGTTTTATACTGTTGGCCTGTGAACTCAGATAAAAGATTTGGAGTTCGTCCCTTCCACTGTTCAATAGGACTTCAATCCCTTTCCATAAATCCCTTGCAATAGTGTAATCTAAGAACTGGTTTATGAGATCTGTGTCAATATTTGAGATAATCCATGACAGAACTATCGAGTCCTTCTGCTTCCATGTCTTGTAATTAGGGTCCGTGAAGCTAGGAGGATCGTCTATGATGTGGCTGAGACGTCCCCTGCATTCTAAAGCTATCTGCATCATTTTACACCAAGTTGTGTAATTCTGATAGTTTAGTTTTCCAGCCAATTTTAATTCTAATGATATGGTTTCAAGGGTTGTGTTTGGTTTGTGCATTTGCTGAAACAGTTTGAACATATGTTCCATCTGTTCTATGGTTATGAGTTGTTTTGGGTTAGTTTCTGCCTTTGTTTCAGGTGAGGTTGTTTAAGGTAAATGATGATAACCAATGGTGTTGCCTGTCCCGAAAAACACCTTTGGTTCTGATACCATGAAGATTAAAGAAAGATGAATATAGGGTTAATGAATACTATTTTGTATTACTTTGAATGAATAATACAACCCTAATTTATACAACTGATTATGAGTTAACTAAGGAAACAACTATTTTAGGAAAAGAATATTACCCTAATATTACAAGATAACTAAGGTAATAAAATGTTTGAGAATAAACTAAAATATACACAAATATTCTGACACATATATAAAGATTTAAATTCAAATATTAAAGGAAACCACAGACCCATAAAAGCAAAAGGAAAAAAAAATGTTAAAATTCTAAAGTCGTGCGCTCGACAATTCGTCAAGCCCAAACTCAGTGGTTGTTGTCAAACCTTTATAAATCAATTATATTCTTTGATTAATAATTGAAAAAATTACCCTAAATAATATAACCTTTTAACAAATTTTCTAAAATGATACGAATTATTAATCAATCATAAATAATACTAACTTTGAGGTCTCTTTTACTCTGACATCATTTTACTTGTTAGTAACCTACAATTGTAGGTTAATTGTCAAAAATAAAAAATAAACACCACCACCCCTCCCCCAGCTCTACCCAGCCCTACTCCTTCCCCCACCACCTTTAAATATTGTTCCCCATTTCCAGCCAATTTGTCAGCCCCAAACCCTCCCCCACCCCAACAAGTCCCAATGCAGCTCCATTGCCAGCTCCCACCCTTCCCCCACCCCTAGGCTTACCTTCCCCCATCATTAAACACCCGAATCGTCCCCACACCTACCTAACCCAAAAACCAAATTACTCATGAATCAAAAACATCCTCACCTTTTCCCCCATCCCTTACCCAACCCAATACCCAAAAAATGTCATGAACAAAAAACCCCAGTCCAGGGGGATGGAGGTTTTGAGATTGGTGGCTATAAAGGAAGGGATTTCGTGATTGGAAGGCAGGGGTGCAATTTACAGGTGGTGATTAGCTTGTGTGTTGGTGGCGGTTATGGAGAAGGGCGGTAGAAGCCGGGGGATGGTGAGTGTAGGGCAAAAGGATGGGGTGGTGCACATGTGGGTGAAGGGGAGGGGTAATATTTTGTTTTTTTTTTTTATTTAATTTAAATTAAATTTATTTTTTTATTGTATAAATAACCTGTCTTACATGTTATGGGTAAAAATGAATGCTAGTGGGAAAAATTCACCTCAAAGTTAGTATTATTCATAATTATTTAATAGTTTGTATATTGTAGGAAAAATGTTAAAATGTTGTACTATTCACGGTAATTTTTACTTAATAATTCAAGCAACAGAATAATGAAATAAATTGTCGTGTGCTAGACAATCTGTTGGCCCTCTTCCCCAGCACTCTCTTGTCAATATAAACTGATAGCTAACATCAATGTATTTCGTACGGTCATCATGCACTTGATCTTTTGCCAAATAAATAGCGCTCAAACTATCATAGTACACAATAGCAACTTCTTGAGGGATACCTAGTGCACTAACTAGGCCTTTTATCCATATAGAATCCTTTATTGCAGAGGTTAAACCCATGTACTTTGCCTCCCAAAGGTAGGCAATATCACGAAGACTATAAAGTCGACTTTCGACTCACTATGAAATTGCATAAAGTAACAAAAACCTAGTGTCAGACCTTTTGGTTCCACATCATTTGTGTAATTAGAATCAAAGAAATTAGTCACCAAGAACTCTTTACCATGTCATTAAAAGACACAAATCCCCTTCATTACTTGCCATTATTAATATTCAAGTCGAGCCATAAACCTTCTAAGACAGTAACAACTTACTCAATTTCAGGAGTTGTACATACCATAATATACATCGTATGCATGCCAATATCACTATCATATAAAAACTCTAAACAACAATCTCAATTTCATTCTAAAGTGACGTTGAAACAAAAAGCTTGTAATTCACTAAAGTTGTCGCATTAAGAATTTAGTCATCTCCATCCCAAATCTAACAAAATTTCTCAATACAACTTTTCTAAGACAAGAAAAGCTTAGCCCTTGCACGATCTTTGTTGATCTCCACTTTCAAAATCTTTTGAATTGCACCTAATTTAGTCTTTCTTATCAAATTCTGAACTTAGTTTTACTTATAGCCAATTAATATCAGATTTATTTTTAGTGGCAACATGCATGTCATCAACATTTAACGAAAATAAATTATGGAACCATATTCTTACTTGATATGCTATACACAAGAATTATAAGAATTCCTCTTAAAATCGTGCTCAACCATAAAAGAATCAAATATCTTTTACCAATGTTGAGAAGATTGCTATTGAGTCAATACAATGACTTAAGTAGTCTTTAGGGATATATATTGTTCCTTAGTAGGAACTTCGGATCCTCGGGGCTGCATCGTTAGATTCCCTCTAAATCAAAATGTGTTACAATAGAAAATAACACTGATGTGAGAGACTGAGAGTACGCTAAACTACCTAAAAGAAAATCTCCACAATATTGATGCCTTCTACCCGACTAAACCCTTTTAATACATGACATGCTTTAAAAAGAAAACATTAAGCTTTTGTCTAACCTTCTTTCTTCTTGAATATCCATTTGCATCATAAAGTTTCTCTAATGGAACCTTGACAAGTTCTGAAACTCTATTTTGTAAAGAAGTTGTATATCCTCACTACAAGGCCATAGCATCAACTCACTACAAAGAATATCTTGTTCGTAAGTTTCCGACTCATTTGACTCAATGTACATCAACGACTACGTTCAATGCATGACTTGTTAGCTCTTCAACACATAATTTACTGCTAATATTTTAGCCCTACATCTCCCAAATTAGTCTGACGGGCTTTTCAATAGGCTTTTCTCACTACAAAAAACGACTATACATCAACTAAAGTTCATCTTGAAGCCTATCGAAATGATTAGGTGAATCTTATAATGGAAACCTCCTAAGAGAAAACTATAAGTCAAAAGAGATTATTCCAAGTTTGGAGAACTTCAAAACCTACACCTCCTTACGGAATCAAGAACTAAGATCTTTTCCTTAAACAAAATTTCTAAACATTAGGCAATAAAAACCAACATTAAAAACCTTATAGGAGACGATAATTCAAGCAATACAAAATACAGAAGAAGATGAAGGTTGAATAACTGGGCAGTTCTTGAGGTAGTTTTGAGGTGCAATCTCCTAGGACCTAGTTTATGAAGGGGCTCAAATTGAATTGATCATTATAATTAAAAATTAGAATTTGCATAAATAGCTTCTAGCATGGATCGAACTTGCAGCATTAGGTTTCTCGGTTAAACGAATGAATACTGAACTACATAATTAGAGAAAAAATAACCGAAACATTTCTAGCTTATATAAACCCCATTTTTTTGCCTAGTTTTAAATTAGGCTGGACTTATTGTGAATGCCAGCATATTAACGGGGGACACAAGTGCACACACTTCATAAGCCAAGGAGATATATACCATCCCAAAACCATATGGCAATGGGAAAAAGGTCTCTAATAGCTTGTAAAGTGTGCACACCATTTTCAGTTTATCGATGTGGGATAACTCATCCCAACACCCCCCTCACATGCGAACCCCCGTCAAGTTCGCATGTGGGAGTAATCAATTAGGGTAGGAACGCCATTCTTTTCGAACCTACCATTTTTAAATTATTGATCGAACCAACGGCTCTGATACCATGTTAAATTAGGCTGGACTTATTGTGAATGCCAGCATATTAACGGGGGGACACAAGTACACACACTTCATAAGCCAAGGAGATATATACCATCCCAAAACCATATGACAATGGGAAGAAGGTCTCTAATAGCTTGTAAAGCGTGCACACCATTTTCAGTTTATTGATGTGGGATAACTCATCCCAACACCTAGGGTTTAAAAATTATCAAATACGGCACTCTCAACCATTCAAATGAGACACCAAAAGATAGTTTTAAGCCCCAAATTAAACCACCTGTCCTAGAATTCATGTTGATGACAACATGCCGATCTAGACATCAAAAGTGGATTAATGTGATAAATGGAGTCTCATTTACATACCTGACATCAAATGATCATAAATGCTTTCTGGTTAGGAACATATAAAAATGATAAAATCAGAAAAAACCTTTGAATCCGACAAAGTGGCTGTATCGTTGTCGTGTTCATTAATGTGAAGGTTGTTGCTCGCAAAAAAAGTTCGAGACTGTTATTTGTGAGAAGCCTAAACACCAAGGGTGTAGTTGGCAAAAATAACTCTTTATACTTCCTCTATTCCACTATACTTGCTATATTTCACTTTTTACGCAATCCAATGTATTAAATCTATATGTTGAATTAAATTATAAAAACTTAATATTATAAAAGTATGCGATTAGAAAATTCAAACAAGATCCCCTTGACTATATCTACTCATATATTAGCGCGGTATATAAAATAAACTTGAACAATAAATAGTGTCCATAACCGAAATGTAGCTAGTTTTTCAGAACGGAGGAATTAAGTATTATACTCCCTTGTCCCTCTCAATTTACACCTCTTTCTATTTTGATTTGTCACACTAATTTCGCATCCTTTCCTTTTTCGACAATGACCATACTGTCTTTCTTTAAATCTCATCCACAAATTTATATTTTCTCTCTCCATTATAACCACACATTTCAATTATCCACTTGTTTTTTTTGTTTTATTTTCTAACCCAATTTCACTTTTCATTCGATTTCACCCAAAATAATATGGGTGTATTCTCATAGGGACGAAGGGAGAAATAATCTATTTAGATTTTAAATTGCCTTATATAGATTTGTGAAATCTAAATGACCATTGATGAAAAATTAGAATGCTTGAAAAGAAGATCTTAGTAAATAACAGTTATTTGTAAAGTTAATAAATCATCCTTATATGGTAGGACGTGATAGAGTGAGAGTTTTGTTATTTTAATTTATCCTTTTTAATTTTGTTGATTTTAATATTATTCTTTTTGTTGATATTTATTTTGGTAAATGGGATATTGGTATCTTATAATATTATGATTGAGACAGTAAAAAATGATGATTTTAACGCAGAAGAAGCAAAAAAAGTGCATCGTCCACCTATCACTCCGCCTCCACCATTTGGACCACCTATCAGTATGATGGAACATCCACCTCCTCCGCCTATTCTTTAGGCACCACCGATGGTGCACCTAGGAGGCTCGCGGAATTAATATCGGATTTTCCTATTGGTTCGTTGGTGTTATTTGCAAATTAAGTCATGCCTGCATGATATACTCGAATGTAACAGTCTTGCACAAGCTTGGCTATTTATCTATCATAGCAAATTGGTGTTATGTAATTCTTACGTTTTGAATCAATTCATTTTGCATTTTGATTAATTCCCATGTTTTGTTCACCGAAAAGTATTGTTATGGGGTCAAATACATAAATCCGTAATTTATTTAGTTAAACCCTAAACCACTCATCTCGGTTCAATAACTTTATAAAATAACTACCCACTATTCACCATAACCTACCACTCACCCATCATATCCATGATTTTCACATTAATTCACCATCTAACTTCTATTCTACCATTATAAATACATGTTGCATACATCATTTGCACCCGATTAAGCTTTTATCTCCCTACCATTACTCCATAAAAATACATCGCCTTCTTACTTACAATCTATACTTAACCAAATATTCTTCAATTGATCTAAATTCATTCTATAATCCGTTAATCTTGCATTCATCAATTATCATATATTCATTACTTTCCGTTTCCCGATCTGATTTGAGCGTCGGAGGGGTTTTTCGAGAAACCACCCCTGGGCAAAGCTAACGTTGTATTGTAGGATTTGAGGTCTCATCAGCGGAAGGATCATAAACACTTTCAGCATATTGATAGTTGTACCCGATTACACCTATCTCTAGATATTCTAAGTGTCTTTTGCACTTCCTCGTTTCATTATCGAAACAATTAGGCGCCATCTATAGGAATAACAAACATAAAAGTCATGTGTCCCTTAAAAATACATTGATTCAATAGAATAAATATTGTCGGTTAAACTTTAAAAAATTACCATTATTTCTCATAACCTCAAAAATTTTCATTTCATCCCTTTGGCATTCACCTGTTGGAAACGGCATGCACACTGAAAGCCATCATATTATTTTTTGGATAAATGGTATTGGAGGAAATGGTGAGAAATACACTTGTTGGAAAAATAGCTTAGAAACGGTTATTAGCCCAATACCCACAACCTTAATCTTATCTCTTTCAATACTCCTCATTTTACTAACCAAACCCAATGCCCAGTAACTACCATTGGGGCGGGCCCATCGCCGGCGGTATACTCGCTACGGTATTTAGCCAAATCCGAGGAAAATTTTATCTGGCAAATGATGCTAATGATGAAAATAGGGGATTGATTATAGGTAATTTATCTCAAATTCTGAGATATTTGGAGAAAAAAATGGGTAGTAACTTATTTTGATGCAAAAAGAGTAATGAACGAGTGTTGTTTTTTTGTAGTGAACTAAATTCTATCATGTAGAATTTTCCATTAAACTATGGTGTTCACAATTGCACATGCACCAATTTAAGTGGACTTTAAATCATCAAATAACATCAATTAATATTTCTAATAAATAGTTCAATTTCTATTGTGAGTTATCTTATCAATGATTATTAATCTCTTAAATATATGAATTTTTTCTATGTGTTTCCATTTTTATATTGCTTTGTTTATGTTTTTAATTGACTAATTTTATATGTTGGTTTTGAGCTAGTAGAAATCGTGAATGTTTAATATATTCACTTTCATTTTTGATAATAAATACAATTGTTTTATGAAATTATATGATCATTTTTGAGTTGTAATATTTGAATATATAAGTTTCGATTGTATGGGGGCTAAAAGGATATTAAGTTGTGCAATCCTATTTTTTAAATCATGCTTTGTTTTATCCTTGTTAATATAATGTAATTTTGTTTACTATATTAATGTTTGCTTTGCTATAAAGATAGTCTCTTGGTATAGATTTTGTTATTAGTAATTTATAGATTTTGTTATTAGTAATTTTGCATCAAAATTTATGTTACAAAAATCTTATTAAATTTTATATTATATATCGGTCCGTACGTACATATAGATATAGAATTTTTCCATCTATATTTCATACTTTCTTCATTTTATTTTATTTATATCTCGTAGTAATTTTTTTTATCATAAAGTTGTTAGTTAAGTAACAGAAAAAGATACATTATTAAAGCCCATAATTTATAATTTGCGCAAAACCTTTAAAAAAGTGTTTCCCCTTTTCCTTTTCTACATTGAAGTCCTTTTACTATTTAAGTATTATATATTATCATATAAAATAGCAATTTGTATCAAAAATCAGCGAATTAATGATATATTGATATTAATCGATGTGATGAAAATAATGAAATTGATGATTCTAAAAATTGCTTTTCAATAGCGGCTCAATAATACTAACAACAATTTTAGAGTGATGATCCAAAATATTGAAATCGGCTACATGAATTAAAATATTAGTTTAAATAGTTGTTTACATTAATTCTTCTTCAGTCCATTTGTAACCCTAAATCTTTTCTCTTCTTTTCCACTCCTTCCCTTCAAGTCATCTTTAATTTTTTGTGCCATCTTTCTAAATCTCTTGAGCTTTAACTTTCTATATATGCCATTTAAATTTAATTTTAAGATGAATTTTAATCAAGTTCTGTAGTTCATATTTAATTTTTCACTTTTAATAAATTCTTTTGATTATGAGAAGCATTTTATGTTGTTATTTATGAACGAAATTTAATCATAAACTATTTCATTTTATTTGGAATGTAATTATAAATGTTAAGTAATCCCACAGTTTGATTTAATTTTCTTTAATCATTAATAATTAAAGGATATAAGGTCCAATAATTAATTTAGAAAGAAAATTTACAACGACATTTGGATGCAATGTAAAGAGAAATCCATTACTTTAGCTTACTCGTTAATACCTTGGTAATTTACTTAACAATTTTGAAGTTTCCATTCAAAATACCTCACGTATATATAGAAGACACTTGAAGTTTTATGGTCTTATTTGGGAAACACGAAATTTTGCTTATTTTATTTATATTTATATTGTTTAATAATGAGAGTAATTTTTTTTATCATAGAACATGCTGAGAAAATGAGATTAGGTGAAATTCGATTATAAGACTTTATTTATTCTTTATGAAAAGTCTTATTTATTTCAACGGCCCGTTTGGTAGGGGTAATAAACAGTGGCAATAGAAATGAATAATTAGTGTAATTTTGGTTGAAAGATCTCTTAGTTACCTTGATGGTCATACTTGTCCATCTTTATTCATCTTATTTTTTTCATAAAATTCATTCCAATGTATTACTATTGGGAGAGATGGTATTGGATGGTAATGAAAATTTGTAAACTTTTTTTGTGATTAAAGTTTCATTATCATGAGAATGATATGAAACTTTTGATAAAATTTTACACTATAAATCATTCTCATTACCATCATTTAATACTACTAACCAAATGGACCGCAAATAAAATAAGATCTGATTCTCAAATATGAGAGTCAATTTGATTGGTAAACCATTTAATTGATGAAATTTCAAAGTTTGAAAATCAACGTATAGATATGGTCAAAGAAAATTTTGATTCGGAGTCTTGCATGAAAGTATAAGCACTTGGTGAAAGGAGGTTGTTGGTTAGTGTAAGGAAGAAGAAGCGATGTTACCTTAGCCTTAGACTTTTCATTTCATCTTACGCTCATAGCAAGATATTGAGATTAATTTCTGTATCAAGAAAAAGAAAGCAAAAAAAAAATGTGACATCGAATTTTTCACTAATCCGCTATAAATAATTTCTTTAGATTATTTTTAGATAGTTCACATTTGTCTTTTATTTACCGTCAACATATTTCAAATAATTGAACTTATGTCCTTAGTTTGCTATCAGCATATCCTATTATTATGCTGCAACAAATAAGGGCAAAGGTTGGATTTATAAAAGATTATCCAAAGACAGGATTATTCAAAGTAAATGAGATGTTGCATTATTATATGTCAATTTTTCTTTATTTTTTATTTTTTTTCAAATTTTCATTTTAATTTTTTTTGGCAAATTAAAATGTTCTTTAGATTATCGGTTACCTTGGTGCTTTAGCCAAACACACTCTAAAACTAGAAATATTTATGGTTAATCAAAAAATATAATAATTGCTTATCTTATCAGTCGCCACGCATCGAATAATCTTGTGAGTTGGGTGCAGGTTGATATTGAGAGAATTTCAGTGTGAGATCAATTGATTTAAATTTTTTACGATTTGTTTATAGTTCAATAAATTAAGTTTAGTTGTGTTCAAGTCCATTTAATGTTTTTCAATTGTTCATTACTTATGGCTAATTACATTAAAAAAAAAAAATAATAGTTCTATATTGGTACTTAAGTTCATTTATTTAATTAAAATTGATTGTTAAGTATTAGATCGGCCGTTATTCTATTATAGATATCGAATGAAATTTTTATCAATAAATTATTAGGTTTCTTTAAAAAAATTTGTATTTATTTTCAATTTATAAGAAGTGACCCATTGAATTTGGTCAATGATTTACCAATGAAGCAAAGTTGAACCATCTAAGCCTCAATTTTTGACAAATCAAATTTAAAAAATTAATGACTAGATTTTATACATGTCATATAAATTAGGAACAAAATTGGGATTTAATTTCCACAACTAGATTTAAAATAACAAAACAAACTAAAAAAAAAAAATGAATGCCCTTCCATATGTTTTCCTCTTGGTGACTCTCCTAGCTAACCAGTCATGTGGCACACTTGTGGTGGATTATTGTGTAGCAGATTTCAATTATCCAAGCGGACCAACAGGATTTCCATGTAAAAACCCAGCTAAACTTACAGCAGATGACTTTGTTACCTCTAAAATGGGTATTGCAGGTAACACATCAAATCCGTTCAATGCAGCAGTCTATCTAGCAATTGATACGACATTCCCCGCGTTCAATGGTCTTGGAATCTCCATGGGTCGTTTAGACCTTGATGTAGGTGGAGTTATTCCGGCTCACACACATAGATCGTCTGAAGTTATACTTGTTATCGAGGGAACTATACTTGCTGGTTTTGTTGATACAAATGACACCGCATTTTATAAAACATTGAAAAAAGGAGATATTATGATATTTCCTCCTACGTTAATGCACTTTCAAGTTAACGTTGGTAATACTCCAGCACTTGCTTTTGTTAGCTTGAACAGTGCAAACCCTGGCTTCCAAACTATTACCTTCTCTTTTACAGCTAATAATCTTCCCACTGAAGTGGTTCAAAAGATTAGTTTGATCGATTCTGCACAAATCAAGAAGTTGAAGAGGATGTTTGGTGGCACCAACTAATCCAATACTTATTCACTATTTGAGGGTTAAGTTAAAATGTAAACTTTATTCATAAACATATATAATTGATGATATATCATATGTCGTATTCTTCACTTTGTATTAATTTGGACTCATGATAATAAAGATATTTTTTATTTTAATAATTGTCAATTTTTATTTGACATTGTATAACTCAAAAAAATAAAGCTAATTAATTATCCTTAAATTATTTGGATGCATGGTTTAAAATGGGTTCGAAAACATACTATTGTTTTTTACATAATTTAGACTTTTGTGTATTGATAAAATATGAATAAAAGATATAGAGTATATTTTTAAGATTTATGCATGTTAAAAATAATATTTCTTCATCATTCCCATGTATAGTTTTACTATTTATTTAATGTTATGTTTTTTTCGATTTTATTTGTTTTTGTTTATCTATTCACTTGTTTATTTAGTAATATCACACATATTTAATCAAACATCAACTTTTAAGTTTGTTAGAGTAGTTTATTTTCAAATAATTGTATGTATTTGTTAAAAGTGATTTATATATTTGGTCTTTCACCTAGATTTGAAAACTCTGATCAATACATATTTTCTTAAAAATTTAGACTTTTTATTCATAAACTATTGTTAGAATATATTCTCTATATATTCTATTATTCTGTATATATTTTTGTAATTATCTTCTTACCTTTATTTTAGCAATTACATTGTTATATTTGGAGAGTATTGTTAGTCAACTCTCATCCCTTTATTTTAGCTAATCTCGTAGCTGTACAATAGCTTGTAATTTGCATATATATTTCCTTGATTAATCAATACAAGGCAAGCAATCAATCTTCCTTTATGGTATCAGACTCTTAAACGATCCTTTTCTTTTACCCTAGTCTCTCTTTCATCTCACACTCTTCCATGGCTGATTCGTCTAAGTTTCATACCGCTCTCACCATCACCAACATCAAGTCTCTTGTTCCTGTGACATTAGACAATGAACAAAGTATGTATCATTCTTGGGCTACTTTATTTACAAATCTTGCCAGGGTGCATGATCTTTATGATCATTTGATTCCACCCACGGAGGAGAAGGCTGTGGCTGCCTACGAAAAGGCCAAATCTGATGATCCGGCCTTCTGGAACCGGTTGGATGCCGTTGTTTTACAATGGATTTATGGAACCGTCTCCAAAGATTTTCTTCCTGCTATTCTCAAGCGTAATGACACAGCCGAGAAAGCATGGAAACGTCTTGAAGCCCTTTTTCAGGACAACAAAGCCTCTCGGGCTACCCATCTCGAGGAGGACTTTACAAATGCCCTTTTCGAAGAGCATAACTCGATTGATAATTACTGTAATTATCTTCAATCTATTGCAGACAGACTAGCGGATGTCGATGCTCCGGTGACTAATGGTCGTCTAGTTCTACGTCTCACCAGTTCCCTACCGGATGCGTATAGTGGTACAGTTGATTTTATACAAAATCAAGAACCTTTGCCTTCCTTTGAAAGTTGTCGTTCGAGGTTGAAGATGGCTGAGCGTACTATCAAAGCTCGTAATGCTCGTGAAAATGGAGGTTTTGGGGGTCGTATAAGCACTTCTGCCTTACTTGCCTCTGACTCGTCGAATGCGGATAATTCGTCTTCAAGCACCAAAAGAAACAACAACTACAAGGGTAAAGGCTCTACAAAAAACAATGGAAGGAGAAACGCACAAAATAATTATGGTGGGCCTGGCCCCAGTCAGCAGCCACCTCAACAAGGGGGGCCACAGTCCCAGCAGCCACGTCAGCAAGGCCCAACACAGTGGCCACAATGGAATCCTACGTGGGGTGGGTGGACAATACCCCCATGTCCTATGCCTGCTTACTCTTGGCAGCCTAGGCCAAATTACATGGCCCAAAGACCTACTGGGCCTGGAGTTCTTGGGCCTAGACCTCAAGCATACAATGCAGTGGCTCCTTTTTCTGCTCCATCTTCTTCTAGCTACGCACCAACAGACATCGAGGCTGCTATGCAAGCTCTTTCGTTTCCTCAACCCGATGGAAACTATTACATGGATACCGGTGCTACATCTCACATGACGGCGGATGCAGGTATTCTCTCTTCTTATTTTAATTCAAGCAATAAGCATCATAACATTATTGTTGGTAGTGGTCATTTAATTCCAATTATTGGTCACGGTCGCACTAATTTGCCCCCACCTTACCCACCATTTACCCTAAACAATGTGTTACATGCTCCTAAACTCATTAAAAATTTAGTCTCAGTCCGCAAGTTTACCACAGATAATATGGTTTCTATATCATTTGACCCTTTTGGTTTTTCTGTTCATGACTTACAGACGGGGACCAGACTTATGAGATGTGATAGCACCGGGGACTTATATCCACTTTTCTCCAATTCTCAAGCCGTTCCTTCCACAAACCGATTTGCTTTTACTGCTTTGCCTTCGGATATTTGGCACAATCGTCTAGGTCACCCTGGCGATAATATTCTTAATTCTCTTTGTAGTAAAAAGTTTATTAATTGTAATAAGACTTGTCAAACTTTTTGCTCTTCTTGTTCTCTTGGGAAACATTTTAAGTTACCTTTTTATAATTCGATTTCATACACTTTTCTTCCATTTGATATTATCCACAGTGATATTTGGACGTCTCCCATTGTTAGTACTTCCGGCCATTGTTATTATGTTCTTTTTCTTGATGATTATAGTAAGTTTTTGTGGACTTTTCCCATTGCTAAGAAATCTCAAGTTAAACATCTATTCTTAGTTTTTCATGCTCTAGTTAAAACACAATTCGAACGTAACATTAAGACTTTTCAATGTGATAATGGTACGGAATACATTAATAGCACTTTTAAGGATTTTTTTGAGAAAAATGGTATGCTTTTTCGTCTATCATGCCCTCATACATCTCCTCAAAACGGCAAAGCCGAAAGACACATAAAATCCATAAATAATATCATCCGAACTCTCCTTGCTCATGCATCTATGCCACTCTCCCTTTGGCATCATGCACTTTCCATGGCCACACATTTAATCAATATTCTTCCCACTAAAGTTTTGAATTACCAATCCCCCGCCCAAATTCTCTATCAAAGTGATCCGGATTATTCGGGTTTACGTGTTTTTGGTTGCTTATGTTTCCCATTATTCCCATCCTCTACAATTCATAAATTAGAAGAAAGATCAACTCCTTGTGCTTATTTAGGTCCGGCTCCAAATCATCGTGGTTATAAATGCTATGACATGTCTAGTGGTAAAATCATTATCTGTCGTCATGTTCGTTTTGTTGAAACAGAATTTCCATTCTCTAAACTTCACAAAATACACCCTTCGGATTATGATATTTTTAGTGACAATGATATCAATCCTCATTTAATGCATCAATTGTCACAAAAATCTAGTCAACCTACTGTGCAACCTATACCACAAGAACATACGAGCCAACCTACACAACCCATAGTTGATCCTCAATTTGGGACACAGTCTCACACGGGCCCAAATCCAAATCATCATCAAGTTGCTACACCTGCAAACCCAAATCAGCAGCACCCATCTTCCTTACCTCAATCTGGGCTGCAGTCTCACACGGGCCCAGAACAGATTTTCTCTAATAATGCTCCTTTTATGGCCCAACAGATGCAACAGCCCACTCCTCTATTGGGCGCCCCTAGCTCTAGTGGTATTCTTTCTAGCCCATCTTGTAATACAATTAGCCCACCCGAATTAACCACTCCTCCCGACACTTCTAGGCCAACAAATCCCACCTCAAGTCGCATGACTACTCGTGCTTCTCATGGCATTTTTAAACCCAACCCCAAATACTCTTCCAACTATCACACTACAACCACTATTTCACCTACTCCGAAAAACCCTGTTAGTGCACTTAGTGATCATAATTGGAAGAACGCAATGTTAGATGAATTTAATGCTTTAATTAAAAATAAGACTTGGGAATTAGTGCCTAGGCCACCTAATGTGAATGTTATTCGGTCTATGTGGATTTTTCGTCACAAACATAATTCTGACGGTTCTTTTGAGCGTTATAAGGCTCGTCTTATAGGTAATGGAAATACGCAGCAGCAGGGTGTTGATTGTGATGAGACCTTCAGTCCTGTGGTCAAACTGGCCACTATTCGAACAGTTCTCAGTATTGCTATTTCAAAATCTTGGCCCATTCATCAAATGGATGTCAAGAATGCCTTCTTACATGGTCATCTCAATGAGACAGTTTATATGCATCAACCCATGGGTTTCCGTAGCAAAACATATCCAGATCATGTTTGCCTCTTAAAGAAGTCGCTATACGGCTTAAAACAAGCTCCACGAGCTTGGTATCAGCGTTTTGCTGACTTTGTTGCCACTATTGGGTTTACTCACAGTAAGTCAGATCACTCTTTGTTTATTTACAAAAATGGTTCTAACATTGCTTATATTCTGTTATATGTGGATGACATTATACTTACGGCATCATCTGACCGCCTTCGTAAGTACTTATGAGTCTCTTGAGCTCTGAGTTTGCTATGAAAGACTTAGGTCCTCTAAGTTATTTTTTGGGTATTTCAGTCACTCGCAATGCCCACGGTCTATTTTTATCTCAGAAACAATATGCTGCAAAAATTATTGAACGTGCAGGGATGTCTAACTGCAGTTCCAGTCCTACACCTGTTGACACTAAGTCAAAGCTTAGTGCCACTGCAGACACTCTTTATGATGATCCTACTACATATCGTAGTCTTGCAGGTGGCCTACAATATCTCACTTTCACAAGGCCTGACATTTCTTATGCCGTGCAGCAAGTTTGTCTTCATATGCATGCTCCGACTAATGAGCATATGAGTGCTCTCAAGCGTATTATACGCTATCTTCAGGGTACTTTATCCTATGGTCTGCATTTGTACAAATCTTCAGTCAATCGTCTTATTTCTTATACAGATGCTAATTGGGGTGGGTGTCCTGACACCCGACGTTCTACTTCTGGCTATTGTGTTTTCCTTGGTGATAATCTGGTTTCTTGGTCCTCCAAGCGACAAGCTACTCTTTCTCGTAGTAGTGCCAATGTTGCCAATGTTGTTTCTGATTCATGTTGGCTCAGAAATCTGTTACTAGAGTTACATTGTCCTATTCACAAAGCCACTTTAGTATATTGTGATAATGTGAGTGCTATATATTTATCCGGCAATCCAGTTCAACATCAACGCACTAAACACATTGAAATGGATATTCACTTCGTTCGTGAAAAAGTGGCCCGTGGCGAAGTTCGTGTGCTTCATGTGCCATCCCGATATCAGATTGCTGACATATTTACCAAAGGGCTTCCGCGCATTTTATTTACTGATTTTCGGGACAGTCTAAGCATACGAGAACCTCCCGCTTCGACTGAGGGGGAGTGTTAGAATATATTCTCTGTATATTCTATTATTCTGTATATATTTTTGTAATTATCTTCTTACCTTTATTTTAGCAATTACATTGTTATATTTGGAGAGTATTGTTAGTCAACTCTCATCCCTTTATTTTAGCTAATCTCGTAGCTGTACAATAGCTTGTAATTTGCAAATATATTTCCTTGATTAATCAATATAAGGCAAGCAATCAATCTTCCTTCAACTATTATGAAATCATAAAAAATTTAGACTTAAAAATTAGTTGATATAATCACCAGTTAATTATATCAACTAATTAACCAGACCAACTAATTTTAAAGTTGATTTTTAAAGCAATTTCATAAAGCAGGTTATTTCAGTCAGCTAATTTATCAAACCACACATCAAATGATTTGACTACTAGTCAAATATCTATTTATATCATAATAAATTAAATTATCAACTAAGATATTTTATTAAACACCCCTTTATCAGCTAGAATGCTAATAAGTAGTGCATGTCCAGTTGTAAGACCTTTAAGACTATGTTCTTTTGAACTAAGATATTATCATTGCTTGATTGTTTTTAACGTTCACTGCTTCAAGCCCTACAAAACATGTACATGATTTTTAAAAAAATGATGAAACAGATATATTAAACGCTTTAATATTAGAGGGGAAAATTGTCAATAAACTAACAAATTATTTACTAGTATCAAAAATTAGTTAAATTCTGAAAATTTTAAGATCAAGTAAACTTAAGTGAACTTGAATCATAACAAAAATTATGTTTAACAAATAGAGTTGAAGCTCCCTATAATTGTACCTTTTGAAAAAAAAACTAAGTGTTTTCACTCCATATATTTTCCTAGTAAGTCTAAACAAATAATAGTAAAAATATAAACATACACGTTAAAAAGACGAATGTGAATTTATAAAAGATAAAGAGTAATGACATAATAATATAAATTTATTAGTCTATAAAATAAATAATAATTTAAATTAGGGTTTGATTCCTTAACCTTAGATTGCAAACGTGTTGCTTCAACCATAGAGCTATATTAAATTTTGTTATATTTTTGTACTCTTTAAACTATATATCATATTAGTGGGGGCGCAAAGCCAAAAATACAAAAGATCGCATTTTCGGCGAGGGGGGTCAGACCTCGGCCAGCCCCGATGTAGCTTTGCCTATGGACGAGAGTATGTGCTATATCTACACATCTAGCCCAAAGGGCTTTCGTATGAAGGAGCGTGTTAGAGTATACAAAATATTGTGAAGACTAAATTAACCATAAATTTAAACTTTTAGTTGAGTTAATCTGTTTAAATTACAATTAGAATGCGTAGAAGTCATTGAGTTATATATAAGGTGCTTACCGCACATAATCGATGTTGATAACGCCAGCATCAGGATTAGCAATTTTAGCAAAGGCTTGACTGGAAAGATCAAATTGGTTGGTACCACAAGTAGGCCA
Source organism: Amaranthus tricolor (assembly GCF_026212465.1). Taxonomy (NCBI): domain Eukaryota; kingdom Viridiplantae; phylum Streptophyta; class Magnoliopsida; order Caryophyllales; family Amaranthaceae; genus Amaranthus; species Amaranthus tricolor. The sequence goes on along the minus strand of NC_080052.1, from coordinate 21,141,762 downwards.
AAGGTCTACAACTTTGACGGTAACACTACCTCCCCTACAATTGGCTCCTGTACAACTAACTCGGTACATTCTACCGCAGGCAGCCCCATTCCTGTATATGTCTGGACTTACAGCCGCGATCATCGTCGTCCCTTGAGCTTGGTAACCATAACATGCTGATGCTGCGCATACGGACAAGGTCATACATTTATCCTAATTGAACTTATAAATCATATCCATATTTCAATCTCGGCAAACCATAATATCTTACATATTAAAATCCCCTATGGCTTGATTGTTAAAAAGCCACGTTTTTCTTGTTTTGTTTATAGGTTCAATGTTAAGGTTAAGAGTTAAACAATTTTAATATATATAATAACACTACATTAATTATGTTGGAATTACTAGACATATACTCTCTCCAATTTATTATAATTGTTCTCTTTTCTTATTTGACCAGTTCAATTCAATTATCTCATTTTCATTTTAAGTCATAGATTTTTTACTAAATTATCTTTATAAATTATTTATGATTACAAAAATGTTCTAAGATAGATATGATGTATTGAAATTGGGAGGGTATATTATGTCAAAATACCACATGGGAGTACACTTTATTGAAATTCAAAAATGTTGAAGAACCCACTATTGTCCTTTGCTCACTTTCCACCCGAGTTGTTTCACATTAGAGAAACATAATAGAGTATGTTATTTTATAAATTTAAGGATTTACTCCTACTACTAATAATTGATTTTAGTAGTGAATCCTCATTGAATTTACAAGTGAGTTACTTCTTCTCCTTTTTATTTGGGTTGCTTAGATCTATTACTCCAATTATTATATGGTATCAGAGCCCGATTAATTGTTGAGACTTTGTAACTAAGCATTTAATTAAATCTAGCTAGTGATTAAAGGGCCTTCAATTGGATGTTCATTCCCAATAAATTCATAACTCATCGTTTAATTAAATAAAATTCTAAAGACACTCATAAAAGGATGGAGTGCTGAATAACCCATTACTACCTAAATGTGAATTGTCAATAATAGAGTCTCAAATTCTAACAATCAATCTACCATCCCAAAAACTTAACGCTTAATTAGTGTTAATAGTAGTATGACTTATAAAAAGTTGTCCTGATGCACAAAAATCATCCAATATCAACCTGGCATATCATAATTAAGTCCAATCCAATATTATTATGGAAGAGGAAATGAGTTTTTTTAATGGGAAATGTTCCCATTATATATGGAGAGATTGTTATTGTGATTTTTTTAATAAATTATATCTCCTTAAAATTAGAAGCACTCAAGATTTCGTCAACTATAAATTTGGTTTTCTTGAGTTTATAAAAATTGTGTTGGTTCATATGAGTAAGATAATATTTTAATCCAAATTTTAAATATATACCATAAAATTGGTCTCGTCTTAAGATCTATCATAAATTTAATACAATTTTAAAGCTAATGTGAACTGAATATAACTAGAATACTCACCTTATCCACTCAAATTTAATTGCGAACCTAATATGATTCAATATAAAGTTAACTCAAAATCAATATAACCTAATTCTTGAAATGACTAAAGTCCATATAACCCAGAGTAAAAGAAACTAGACGCAAAATGTATTGACCTGACTAGATATTTAGATGCACATTGAATTTGACCTTGTTTAGACCCGATATTAAACTGAAATGTTTATCCATCGTAAATTCATATTTGATTAAATTTGATTTGATCAAACTCGTATAGAACCGTCAAACCATTAACTTAACCATAAATATCAAATCAGACAAAGACCCCACTTAATAAAACAGGATACATAATTTGATCCAGCAATCATTTAGGTAGTAATCAAATAGACAGCTCTAATGAGTAGATAATGATTTTTTTATTCAACTTTTTTGAATGTATTAAGTTCTTTCTACTTCAACTTTACCATTGTAGGTTCTTTCTAGCCGAATCCCACATTTGAGAAAATGGTTGTACGTAATAATGTATAAACACCTTGAATTTTTTAGGAATATATAATTTGTGCAATAAGATGTTGATGGTTAGGACTTTTGCAAATTACAGTTTAAATACTTATTTTTTTAAATTAAAGTCATCAAAGTATAAAACGTTACAAAATTTCAATCACTTAACATAAAATTTCAACTGCTAAAATGGTCGAAATTGCGTAATTGACCTGAACGCTATAAACTTTGATACTTTAGTTGTTGTAATTTGCAAAAAATAAATATTGAGATTGTAATTTATAAAAGTCATAAACTTTAATTTTGTAATTCGCAAATTATATTATTCTATTTTGAATCATCCAAAAATTATATCTATTTATGAAAAGATGTATTTTCTATTTCAGAGTATTTGCTATAATTACAAGATTTGAATAACTAAAAAAAAGGAATAAAAGTGGGTGAAAAAGATGATCTATAGAAAAGTGGTAGATATATGTAGATGAGAAGAAAAGAAAAATTAAATATATTGATGAAAATTAAAAAGAGTATAAGTCAAAGCTTAAATACAAATGTAACAAATTTTATAAGACAGACTAAATGGAAAATATAACAAAACACGTGGAACGGAGAGAGTAGTGATAAATAAATCAAACGAATCTTATCAACTAGAAAACTAAAATCTTTGTAATGAGATGAAGTTGAGTGAATAAATAAAAGAAAATTAAGGGTAAAGACAAAATAGTAATGGCAAAGTAGAATTTTACGTGGTCATTGTTTGCCAAATATTATAGTTATATAGCAAGTAGTTTAAAACCATTAAAATAAAATAAAAATATTACAAGTATTATGGAGTCAACACATTTAGCTTACGTAGATACTCTTGTAAAAAGTGGCTTTTCCAGCAATACCAAAAGCAACTGAGGCAAAACATGCAAGAATTGCCACAAAGAAGATTGTAGTGTGGAAAGGAGCAGCCATATTTTCTTAATTATCCAAGGATTATGGAAATATATTTTATTTGAGAAATAATAAAATATCATTTAGTGTAATTATACTATGCTATTTAGCTTGGAGAACATGAATACATGGAAATGCTGTATTTATAGGGAATCAAGAATTAGAGTTTTGCATGTTTCATGTATATAGTATATGGCAGATGAGTAAAATTAAAGTATTCACTATAATAAATTTAATTTTTTTGCAATATTAAATTTAGTGGCATTAAAAAATACAACTAATTCATGTTTTTAATGTAATAATTATTGATTTTTATTTAAAGTTTCACTATAAAGTGATTTAGCGATATTTTATTTGGTCTTTAGTGGCATATGTAATTGTTACTATAGTCTATATTGACATTTGTGAGAAATGTCACTAGATCCTATGTCACAAAAAGCTTTAGTGTGATTTTTTAATATAATGCTAAAGGGTCTAATAAATGTCACTAAATCCTCTATATATATACTATCAGAAATTTGAAATAGCGACATTTAAATTAAATATCGCTAAATATATCCCTCTAAAAGCAAATTATATTGTAGTGATTTTGCATTGTACCTTCCTAATTATAGGGATATGAGTGTAAATTTGGAAGGTAGGGTAGGGATATTAAAAGTTTTATCCGTTATAGGTAGTAGGCATAGGCAAAGCCACATGGGGGGCTGGAGGAGGCCCGGTCCCCCTTGTCAAAAACGCGATACTTTATAATTTTAGCTTTGGCCCCCTTGCTAATATGATATATAATTTAAACAGTGTAAATATATAACAAATATTATTACTATAACTCAACGGTTGGAGTAACACATTTGAAATCTAAGATTAAGGGATCTATCCTTAATTTAAACTATTATTTTTTTATAGACTAATAAATTTATATTATAATGTCATTACTCTTTATCTTTCATATTTTCACATTCAACCTTTTTGATGTGTGTTTTTATTTTTACTATCTTAATTTTGATAGCGTTTTTTTTAGACTAACAAGGCAAGTATATGAAGTCAAAAAAACTTAGTTTTTTTAAAAAAAATAATTATTGAGAAGCTTCAACTCTATTAGTCAAATAATGTTTGCAATGATTCAAGTTCATTTCAGCATATATGATTTTAAAATTTCCATAGCTTAACTAAATTTAATTAGAGGTTATCGGGTTAGGTGTTCGGTCGATTCAAAATAGGATTTTATGTCCATATTGTTTTTACATGATTATAAATCATTCTTGAAGTCGAGTCAAATCGGTTCGGTTACAATTTCGGGTCATCATGTCTGTTTTGAAAACCTCTAGTTTTTATATGGTAAATAATTTGCTAGTATATCGACAATTTGTCCCCCCCTCTAATTCAAAATCCTGGCTTCGCCCCTGGTAGTAGGTAGGTGATGGTTATGTTATCTTACCCACCGCATATCCACTCGCTCCAACAAACTTGCCAGTCTCATATCTACAAGGTATTACTTTATATAAATTTTGTGTATTTTTATTAAAAAATTATTGACAAAAAATTAAGGCTAATAATTTTATTTTATTATTATTGTATAAATGAATTTAGGAAGGCAATTAAATTTGTAAAGAATTGTGATATATTTTATGGAGCATATGTCACGGACATAAAGTGAATGTGAGACGAGTATAAAAAGATGAGTATACTCATAATTTTATTGAGACCTCAATTTTTAGGATCTTATTAAATAAAACATGTTAAATATGCTTAGAACCCTCCCAGCCTACCTTGTAACAATACTTCCCTTGTAACAATACTTCCTGTTAGTCATGATAAAATTAATTAATTTAACGTCGGCATTAACTTTCCAACGTGACTTGTTTAGTACCTTATAATGATATTATGTTTATTGTACTCAAAATTTTTGACTTATTAGTCGATATGACTTTATCATGAGGTACTTGCTCTATACTATAGGGTTTTCTCCTTTTCATTTTTAGTTTGTATACTCTTTTCGGTCCAAGTTAGTTGCAATAATTTTTATTTCATACATTATTTAAGTTATAACTTACAAAAAAATTATAAAACTTATATTTTAAAAAACTAGTCTTTAATACATCAAACAAGACTTTAATACATCTACATTACATAGGTTATCCAAATGGTAACACCAACAGGCTTTTTTTTTCTAATAATACCACATGCTAGCCACAAAAAAAGGAAAAGGTTGTTTGCAGCATTTAATGGTCATCAACCAATGAGAAGCTATCACGTCATGGTATCAGCAATTCAATAGTTCAAGCACTCTTGTCTCAAACTTTTATTGATCCTCAAACAATATTTATTGAGAACGAACTATATTAATACATTCTTTAGTGATTTTTACATTAAGGATTTCATTTATTCTATAAGATAAAAAAAGAGTTTGTTCACATTACTTAGGCATCATGCCACAAACAAGCCCTAATATCAACTCTCCAAGCTAAGATCCAGCAAGCCACAATGCACTTGGTGAAGGTATTTTAGACAAATATTTGGAATAATCTCTGACTTAGCTTGGGCATCGAAGAAGGTCCTCGGAAAACCATTTGGGTTCCTTTTAACCCTTATTACTTACTTTACTTGTGCAGGTTAAAAGGCATTAGAATGCTCTTATTGTAAAAGTTGGCTAGATAGCAAGAACAAACCACCAAACCAGCATCATCTTTCTTAAGACAAACCTTGAACTAATTTTAACTTACTCCTTAATTAATTGTATCCAGTTCACAACATGAACACTTTTAAAGTATAACGATTAACGAACATTTGACGAAGTCTTAGCCTGCACTATTTTAGTAAGTACCGATTTTAAAAGGTACAATTTTTTTTCCTACTTGCAAGTATAATTATTGAGAAATACTTCTATTTGCTATTTTTATTTTAAAGTGCATTCAAATAGTGTAAACTAAATTCATATAACAGTTTTCCTAAACATTTTATGATGTAAATTTAAGGTTAATCCACTTAGTATACTTTGAGTTGTTTCATTTTTATCCTATTGCAAGATCCCAAAACCTTCAATTCTCACACTTGCCGCATCATCTATCTTCCTCCAAAGATCTTTACAACTTGTTGCTTCTCCCATTTATCTAGATTGGTCTAAAATCGACATAAATCCAATTGAAAATTAGTGAATCACAATTCAAAAATGTCAACTCATGACCTGAAAAAGACCCAATCTAAAAAATGAGAAAAATTATAGGTTAAACCTTATCGAAATTCGAACTCGACCGTTTTGACACGTCTTCAATACCATGTTAGCATTTTTAGTTCCACATCATCATTTTGAATTGAGACCCACTATATATAGTCATTTTGAAAAAAAAAAATTGATTCAATATTCTTTTAGCGTAGCCCAAAAATCGGTATGTTTGTTTTTTTAATATAATAATATTTTTTAATGCAATTTCATTTCTTTCTAGTTCTAATCCTAAGGCACGTCTCATTGTGAGACCATTCATATTTTTTTGGTCCTAAAACATTTAGGGACCTAGAAATAGCTCGCTTTGTCATTGTTAATCGATGGCCATGGCCCCCTGATTGGTGACAAATATGAATAAGACTTATTGTTGAAGTTTTAGTCTCTTAATATATAGTACATGTGCTCTTGTTCAGTTCAATGCTTACTCAGATTTTATCATCAACGGCAGCAATGGAGCACATTCATCACTTTTGATCACCTGAATGTCATGGATAGATCTTGTTGGGTCCTTTGCTCAATTAACTCTATTATCGGCTGCGATAACGGAACACATAGTTGTATTGAATTATTAGTTTCCTTAAAACTTGGGTCAGTCAACAATGGTAATAATATTCAGTGTGATTTACTAAGGCAACTCTATTACTTTCGCTATATTTATTATACTAATAATATTGTTGAATCTCATAACTGCGACAATGGTGCAATAGTTGCGTTGAACTTTCAGAACTCTCAGTTTCCCGAAAACCAGTTGTTTTTCATCAGCTGGTTGTTATGGACATACTTATTATTTGTGATTTTACTTATTGGACTCTACCATAGATTGCAATAATGGAGCATTTACTTGCGTTGAACTCTCAGTTTCTCGAATACATGTGTCAGTTTGATTTGGTAACGCTGCAACTCCATTTTTGTTGATCGGTCAAACGTGATGGACATACTTATTACAGTGATCTTTTTCGGTCAATTATATCAACTGTGCTAATGGAGCACATAATTGAACTCCATCAAACTTGTGTCAGTGTTATTTAATATGCAAATCCATAATCCTTGATTATCTAACAATAATAAGTATATTTATAAATCCACTTGATCGTTATAAAACATTTTGTGTGATCAAGCAATTATGAATTACTAATAGTTAAGTTTATTTTCAATAATTATATCAAATATATAGGTCAGTTACATTAAAATAATTAATAATTTAATTTATTTTCAACAGATCCAGTAAAAATTAATTATTTTTGACAATCTTTAACCTAAAAACTATCCCCAAAGCATTATCAATAGCAGTATAATAATATTCCATTCTAAACCCAATTTGTAAAAGATAAAAATTGCTATAATGTAAGTCCAAATATTAAACAGTTCAACAAAAATCTAAAATAGTTAAATAGCATGCAAGAAAATGGCGTGCGGTAGGGCCGAATGAACTTCATGATAAATTTTATTCTAATAAACAAAAGTACATCATTATAATATCATGCTAGACAATATTTTTAATATTACAAATATTTTATTAAAACCGTTTTATCGTGAGAAGTAAGCCTAGTTCAATACTAATTTATTAAAAAAAGTTTAGATATAATTTAAATTTTTTTTAATATAAATGATTAGGGCTGCTTGTATGGACCCGTCTATGGTAAGACTGTCTCACCGTGAGACGGCTTACTATGGGCTAACCCAATACTAATTTATTAAAAACAATTTAAAAAACATTTTAGATATAATTAAAATTTTTTTAATATAGATGATTAGGTCTACTTGTATGGACCCGTCTTATGGTAAGACGGTCTCATACAAAACTTATTGTAATATCAACATACATAAATGTCCAGTCTTAAGTGACAATAATATACAGACTACTATTTTATTTTTATTAAAAAGAGTACTAATCTGTTACATTGATTTTATTAAAGAAGTTAATACAACAAAATAATAACAATAGTACTTTTTTAATAGAAATAATAGCAATACTTAGTTACTTAAATTAAATAATTATCAATTAAAAAGAAAATAAATTAAACAGTATCTACTAATTCGAAACTAAAAATCAACATTTATCAAACAAATACCATTAACTTTTTGACTTTTTTGTGTCAAGCTCCAAATCTCACCTTGATGGAGGTGAGTTCGATCATCTCGTTGCTTACTCTTTGGCTTGGACGTTTGAGAATGAAGTTGTGAGTGCAAAGAATTATGAAAGCATATGTTTTGGGTCTCTTGATCAAGTGATGAATGATGATGAGTTGGTGTGCCTTAATGAAGGCAAAGAAGCATTCATGAAGGGGTTCAAGTTGTGCCTTGATCAAGGCAATGACCAAGGAGACCATTGCTCGACCAAGGCAGCTTGTGGCACGAAGATTAGAGAGCTGTGAAGAACCACTCGACCAGTCGAGCAAGGCTGGCTTGGTCGAGCAGCTTTTGAAGTGAATATCAGAATGATCTGGAACTTAGCTCGACAGGCCGAGGAGGGGTTGCTCGACAGGTAGAGAAGGGATTGCTCGAGTCGAGCGGGCATCAGTGCCTTGTCAGCGCGTGATTCTGTTTTGTTCACGGATCTTTTGTGGGGTTTAAGGATTATTCCTATGGTTTCCTTATGATATAGTGGGCTATATAAAGGCTCAAATAGGCTAAGGAAACATAAGAGAGTGAAGCTAATACACTAGAAGCAACTAGGGTTCATTCCAAGAGAGTTCTTAAAATGATGATGAGTTGGTGTGCCTTAATGAAGGCAAAGAAGCATTCATGAAGGGGTTCAAGTTGTGCCTTGATCAAGGCAATGACCAAGGAGACCATTGCTCGACCAAGGCAGCTTGTGGCACGAAGATCAGAGAGCTGTGAAGAACCACTCGACCAGTCGAGCAAGGCTGGCTTGGTCGAGCAGCTTTTGAAGTGAAGATCAGAATGATCTGGAACTTAGCTCGACAGGCCGAGGAGGGGTTGCTCGAAAGGTAGAGAAGGGATTGCTCGGGTCGAGCGGGCATCAGTGCCTTGTCAGCGCGCGATTCTGTTTTGTTCACGGATCTTTTGTGGGGTTTAAGGATTATTCCTATGGTTTCCTTATGATATAGTGGGCTATATAAAGGCTCAAATAGGCTAAGGAAACATAAGAGAGTGAAGCTAATACACTAGAAGCAACTAGGGTTCATTCCAAGAGAGTTCTTCATTGTATTAGTTAGTTGTGAGAGACCACCATTAAAGGTGAGGTCTTTGCTTTGAGAGGGTGTTCTTAAAGCTTGTGAGGGCTGCCACTAATGTATTGTTGAGTATATTAATAATAGTAGTCTTTGTTTGAGGCAGAGGTATCCTTAGATACCTCATATATCTTGTGTTTTGTGTTCTCCATTGTTGTGCTTTGTTTTTATTGTTTTCTTTGCATTTGTTTTTGTGCTTGTTCTTCACCATTTTCATAGCCCATTCACAACAATTGGTATCAAAGCTTTAGGTTAGATTTTTGGGTTTTTTGGTGAGTGAAAGTTAGGGTCTTCGGTGAAGAAACAAGATGGGTGATGGTGCAAAGTTTCATATTCCATTGTTTGATGGAAAAATGAATTTTTCGGTGTAGAGGAGCACCATAGAAGACTTGTTGGTGCAACAAGGTATTGACGATGCTTTTGAGAAAAGTAAGCCCATAACAATGGATGAAGGAAAGTGGGTGGCCATGAAGAAGAAGGCGATGAGCACTATTAGGCTTGCCATTGCACCTAAAATCAAGTATAATTACTTGATGTAGACCGACCCCAGTGTGTTGTTGGAGAAACTTCAAGCGGTGTATGCTTCTAAGTCTCTTACCAACAAACTTTGCTTGAGATGGGAGTTGTATCAACTCATGAAGGAGGATGATACAAGTATGCAAGATTATATCAACACATTCAATCAATTGGTGTGCCAATTGTTGAATGCCGATGAGAAGCTTTCCGATGAGGAGAAAGCCCTACTATTCTTGGCTGCACTTCCTAAGAGCTATAAGAATATAGTTCAAACGTTGCTCCTTGGGAGGGAATCTATCACACTTGATCAAGCATTGGCGGCGCTGAGGGAGAATAATAGGTTTATGGAGAGACATGATAGGGAAGACAAGAAGGAGAGTAGTGACGCACTATTTGGTGAGGGTTCAAGAGGGAGAGCAAAAGAGAAGGGTTATCAAGCAAGGGGAAAGTCTCAAGGGAGGAATGACTATAGTAACAAGGAGTGTTACTATTGCGAGAAGAAAGGGCATTCAAATGATGTGCAAGGAGATGATGGAAGAGCTCAAGAAGATGAAAGATTTGAGGGTTGGGAGAAGAGATGGTGAAAGTAACGAGGATGTCGCTCTAGGCTTTATGGATGATGATGACTATGATGGTGCGCTTCTAGTTGATGGGGGAGTGACTCATAGTAAGGAGTGGATGATTGACTCTTGTTGCTCATTCCATATATGTTGTGAGAAAGAGAAGTTTGCTAAGCTTAGCTATGTTGATGGAGGCCTTGTCACTTTGCCTAATGATGAGAGGGTGAAGGTGGAAGGTATTGGTGAAGTTGTTAATGTGACACATGATGAGTCAAGAGAAGGCTAGGTGATGTGAGGTATGTTCCTAAGCTTGAGAGGAACCTCATCTCACTTGGTAGATTGGAGTCCAAGGGATGCACCTTCAAAGCTAGTGGTGGGTTGTTGAAGGTCATTAAGGGGAGCATGGTGCTCATGAGGGGAAGGAGGAGTAAGAGTAACTTGTATGTGTTGCAATTTGATGGTGGTTGCCTAGGCCACAATGATGGTTGCAAGTCACTCAAGAAAATTGAAATTTGATGATGATGAGAGATTTGGGCTTGAGAGGGAGATTGTTGTGTCAAGCTTCAAATCTCATCTTGATGGAGGTGAGTTCGATCACCTCGTTACTTACTCTTTGGCTTGCACGTTTGAGAATGAAGTTGTGAGTGCAAAGAATTATGAAAGCGTATGTTTTGGGTCTCTTGATCAAGTGATGAACGATGATGAGTTGGTGTGCCTTAATGAAGGCAAAGAAACATTCATGAAAGGATTCAAGGTGTGCCTTGATCGAGGCAATGACCAAGGAGACCATTGCTCGACCAAGGCAGCTTGTGGCACGAAGATTAGAGAGACGTGAAGAACCGCTCGACTAGTCGAGCAAGGCTGGCTCGGTCGAGCAGCTTTTGAAGTGAAGATCAGAATGTTCTGGAACTTAGCTCGACAGGTCGAGGAGGGATTGCTCGGGTCAAGCGGGCATCAGTGCCTCGTCTGCGCGCAATTCTGTTTTGTTCACGGATCTTTTGTGGGGTTTAAGGATTAGTCCTAGGGTTTCCTTATGATATTGTGGGTTATATAAAGGCTCAAATAGGCTAAGGAAACATAAGAGAGTAAAGCTAATACACTAGAAACAACTAGGGTTCATTTCAAGAGAGTTCTTCATTGTATTAGTGAGTTTGTGAGAGACCACCATTAGAGATGAGGTCTTTGCTTTGAGAGGGTGTTCTTAAAGCTTGTGAGAGTTGTCATTAATATATTGTTGAATACTTGTTTTTTTTACAAAAATACAACCACAATTTCAAAAATCAAATGACGGGACTAGCATCAAGCAATCTTATAAAATGTAAGAGTATATGTTTTTTTTTTTTTACACAAACTAAGGTAGCAACAATATAGATTCGTCAATGGTTATAAAATTGTAATTATTGAATGTTGAACATTAGATTGTAGATGGTAAAGAATTTTGGATTTTCAAATTTTTCTTGATTAAAAGATGATTTTTTGACTTTTTATTTTTTGTGTGGTAGAATTGAAACTCTGATGAAAATTTTTATTCTATGGCAATCATTATTATCATATTACCCGGTGTATCCTGCTAATAAAAACTATAATCAAGGTCTGGGAGAGAGAAAAAAGGCGACAACTCATACCTATAAAAGAGAGTGCGGCCAAAAAGTCCCTTAACTCAAAAAAGATCCACAGATAAATATATTAAATACATCTATTACAACTCATTTTTCTTTATTGATTTTATTTTATTTATTAAATAAAGAAATTCTAAAAAGTTGAAACTAAAATAATTGGTACTTTGATAATACCTTTTTTTTTTCCATGCATTATTATCGTATTTAAAAAACATTTGTTATCACCTTTTTCTTTCTTTGACAAATAAAATATTATTACCAACCAAAAGAAAGGTGTTACAACTAAGACGAAATTTGGGTTATATTATATTACCAACATCAATCCCTCACGAAATTACACCAACATAAAAGGGTTTCTATGTGTCACCTTTCATGTGCATAAGAGAAAGATAAGTCACCAATTGTCGTATTCAAAAAAATTCTCTCCATCCCTAATTAAGCTTGAAACTTTGTCAAAGAGATAATTCCATTAGGTTCTGTGTGGGATAGTACTTAGGCGTGAGCTTCTTTGTAATTGAATGATCCTATTAAAAAGAATCACACGAGTAGTTTTCTAAGTTATACTTCGAGTACGTAGAGATGAATAATTTTCTTGCTCTTAGTTAGATGCCAAAATGCCAAAAATTCATTCCAACTTTGCTATTTGTTAGAGTATATAACATATTATAGAGTCTGATTAACCATAAGCTTAAACTTTTGGTTGAGTTGGTTCCTTAACATGGTATCAGAAGCCAGTGTGAAAAGAGGTCACGGGTTCGAATCTCAAACACCCTTCATTTAAAGTGGAATATTCTACGGATGTGCGCATCCACACTTCTAGGCCAAAGGGCTCTCATGTGAGGGGGCGTCTTAGAGAATATAACATATCTTGCGGCCTCAACCATAAACTTAAGCTTTTGGTTGCGTTAGTTCCTTGACATGGAATCAGAAGACAGTGTGACAAGAGGTCACGGGTTCGAATATCAAACACCCTTCGTTTAAAGTGGAATATGAATCCACACTTCTAGCCCAAAGGGCTGTCGTGTGAGGAGACATGTTAGAGTATATAACATATCTTGGGGCCTTAACCATCAGCTTAAGCTCTTAGTTGAGTAGGTTCCTTGACATAGTATCAGAAGTCAGTGTGGCATGAGGTCACGGGTCCAAAAATCTCAACCACCCCTCACTACAACAAATTTAACTTTTCACGACATTGGATTTAGTGGCATTAAAAAAATTGCCACTGATTTATATTTTCAGTGTAATAATTATTGGTTTTAATTTTACGTTTCACTATAAAATAATTTAATGATACTTTATTTGGCCTTTAGTGGCATATATATTTAGATCTTATGTCGCGAAAAGATTTAGTATGATTTTTTATTATGCTGCTAAAGGGACTAATAAATGTCACTAAATTCACTATATATATTATTAGAAATTTAAAGTAGTGACATTTAAGTTAAATGTCGTTAAATATATCCCACTAATTAAAAGCAAATTATGTTGTAGTGTCTCGTTTGAAGTGGAATCTTCAACGCATTTACGCATCCAGACTTTTTGCCCCAAGGGCCCTCGTGAGAGGAGACATGCTAGAGTATATAACATATCATAAGGTCTTAACCATCAGCTTAAACTTTTGATGAATTGTTTCTTTGATAGTATTTTAAAATGTGTCTTTCACTCAAATAGAGTTTACCAAGTCCTATTTTTTAGGGAGTGTCAGGACCAATTATTCATGCAATAATTCATAATTAATAACCATGATTTGTAAATTATCATTAAACAACAAAAATTATAATAATAAAATAAACAAAATCAAAAAAAGTAAATTAAAATAATCAAACTCTCACTCTATCAAATCCTACCACATAAGGGTGATTTGTTAACTTCACAAATAACCGTTATTTACTAAGACTTCCTCTTATTCATGTGCCTTTACAAGTACACGTTTGACCTTTAATTCCTACTTACGAAATCAATCTTTGTTTAGCCACAAATTATTATGAGAGCGGTCTCTCTGAGAAACGCATTAGATATATGGGCGAAATAGCCCAATTAATACAAATTAAAAAGAAAATAAGAATGTGGATTTCTTATTTTGAGGTTGTCTCTTTGAGAGACGGTCTCTCGCAAGAGTAGCTGTTATTTAATTAATGACTACTTAAACCTCTAGATGAATTAGGCCCAACAAGTTTAATTGGCTTCTTAGATGATCAGGCATCCAGTACGGTGCTAAAAGAAATACGCAAATTTGAAAAAAATAAGACGATTTAATAACTTTATTCAAAAAACAAGCTTCGTTCAAACTATTTTCCCAAAATAAGCGTCCTTGGCTCCAAAGCTAGGCTTGGTGTACACTCGCTCTAACTAATAGCAAATTAAAACAAATGGTCAAAAAATTAGTCAAGGGTGAAGTCACTGTGACTAACAGCGACTTACTGGTTGACTGGTCAAACCATAATGTCGCTGTTAGTAACAGCGACTTTATGCGTGCTAAATTTCTGCACTTCTCCTTCTTCCTCATTTCACTTTACTTCGTTTAAGAGCCCTAATAACCCAAGAAAATCTCCCTCTTCTTTCCACCATTAAAATCAACTTCAATCCTTCAATTAATCTCATCAAATTTTAAGTTTGTACTACTAATTAGTTCTATCAGCTTACTACATTCACTTCAGGTAATGATTTTTTTTTTTCGTTTTTCAAAAATTTAGGGTTTATATTTCTTCATGAAGTTTCAATTAAATGTAGGTTCATAAACTTGCAAATTACTACTCCTTGGTGATCTACAGCTTATTAAGGTACCTTTTTATTATAAATTTTTTTAGTTCTTTTTGTTTTTAAAAAGTATGTCATTTGTAATGGTCATTTATACTTAAACTCTTTAAATATGTCAAATGTACTTGTTATTTGCCATGATTTTCATAATGTGGTTGTTTGGTCATGAATTTAATGTAGAAAATGTTTGAATTTAATGTAGAGAAAGTTTGAATGCAAACCCTAATTTTAAAAATGTACTTGCGTTCTTATGAACTTGATGGTGATGTTGATTTTGTACGTATTGTTGTAGAAATGGCTTCATTTCGTGTGACTGTCGTATGTTTTTGGAATGGTTCAATTCGATCAAGTAGTAGCAACGTTAAGTATGTTGGGGGAAGACGTAAACTGTTTGCATGCAACTCAAACATGGACTTGAATGAATTTAAACATCTTATATGCTCTAAGATTGGCATTGACACTACATGAAGTACTGTTAATGTAAGTTTTAAATACAATATGAGTGGAGAATTGTTAGCTCTTCCGGTTGAGGATGAGGAGGCTATAGATGCAATATGGGAGTATTCAAAGTCTACCTCTATTCCTTCTTTAGAGTTATATGTAGAAGAGGTACCCCTAGGGAATCAAGATGTCAATGTTGTAGAAACAAATGCATTCCTGAATGTAACCTCAAATTCAAGTCTCAAATGATGATACTTTTAACTTAGAAAATACAAATGAGCCTTGGGATGATGTTAATAGTGAGAGTAATGAATTCGTTGAAGCTCCTTCTGAGGACGATGTGGGTGTTGGTAAGGAGGCTCGAGCTAATGACATGACTTTAGGCAACATTCCAACAATCGTTGCTCGTACACCTTATGCACTAGTTCCCCCTTTAGATGAACACGTTGAGGACAACTCTTGGAGGTCTTGGGCATGTGATACAACCTACACCGATGAAGGAGAGATTCAAAAGGGTATGATCGATGTTTGATATCAAGGATGCCTTGTTAGACGTTGTTAGATTGTATCATATTCGTAGAAACGTTGAGTATCGAACTGAGACTTCAAATCAAACCGTGCTTACCTTAAAGTGTAAGAGAGGGTGTGCGTGGAGGCTAAGGGCTAGGAAGAGCTCCTATTCACCTTCATGGGAGATTGTTACATATAAAGAGAAGCATGGAGGTTGAGTATTAAGTACTGAAAATATGTCAGCTGGACAAATTCATTTGACATCTTCCGTGATTAACAATGTTATTAGAAATTGTGTTGTTGAAGACCCATCAATTAAGGTCTCTGTGTTGCGACAAATGGTGAAAGACCAATTTGGTGTCGAAGTGACCTATAAGCGGGCATGGTGTGCTAAACAGCAAGCCCTTCTCTCCGTTTATGGGACATAGGAAGACTCATATCCTCTCCTTCCTCACTTCTTGAAAGCAATGCATGTTTCTAACCCCGGAACTGTAGTTGAGTGGTTCTTTAATGAAGATAATGATGTTGGTGTGTACGTCCGTCTTAGTATTAGAACTTTCCAGCGTGTGTTCTGGGCTTTTAAACCTAGTATTAAGGGGTTCAAGTATTGCAAACTCCTTATTGCCATTGACGGAACACACTTATACGGTAAGTATCGCCATACATTATTGACTGCGATTGCTCAAGATAGGAACAAGAGAATCTTCCCGCTTGCTTTTGCTTTGGTAGAGAAGGACTGCATAGTTGCGTTGTCTTGGTTTATGGCGTGTATTCGTAATCATGTGATGCATAGTCCAGGTTTATGTGTTATTTCTGATAAACATGCGGGCATTCTAGCAACCATGGAGGAGCCGGAATGGCAACCTCCAAATGCCCATCATAGGTTTTGCTTGTGGCATTTGTTAAGTAACTTCAACCGTTAAATGGGTAATGTGAAGCTGAAGAAGATGTATGGTAGAACTGCAGAGCAAAAACAACGACATAAGGTCATCGAGGGATTAAAGGCTATTGGTGTTGCCAAACGAGAAGCTCTTTTTTGGATTGATCAAGTTGGTGATATGTGTAAATGGTCAATATGTCATGATGGAGGTTATAGGTATGGTGTTACTAATACCAACTTAGCCGAAGTATTCAATAACGTGATGAAGGGTGTACGTTTCTTGCCTATAACTACACTTGTGGAGTTCACCATCTACCGTATTAATGATTATTTTGTTAAAAGACGCGAGAATGCAAATGCATAGCTAATTGGGGGAAGTAAGTACACTTCACATGCCACAAGAATTATCACCCATAACACTAAGAACGCAAACTTCGATGAGATCGTCGCATTTGACTACAGATGAGGCCTTTTTCAAGTTAAGACTGGACGTGGTAATAGAGGATCCGCCAAGGGTGGTAAAATACAAAGTGTGGATTTGAGAGAGAGGAAATGGACTTGTACCAAACCCTCCATATATCACTTACCTTGTTCTCATGTTCTTGCCGTTTGGATTAAAAGACACTTATCGTATGAGCGTTTTGTGGACTCCTGCTACACTACCCAGAGCTATGTTAATATATATGAATCTATATTCATGTCGTTGATTGATAAAAGGTCATGGCCTCAATACACCGGTGTTGAGATGATACACGTTCCAGATCACATTCGTGGACTAGGAATACCTAAGTCAAGGAGGATCACCAACGAGATGGATGTAGGATCAAGGAGACGCAACGCTTGTCGACGGTGTGGTAGTGAAGGTCACAACACTAGAACTTGCACGTCAAGGTAAACAGTATCTGTATTTGAGTATAGAAACATAAAGAATTTGAGTATTTCTTAAGTCTTTTACGTATAATCATAACTACAACTAAGTTATTATTGAATTACAGTAGAGATGGGTCCAGCAGTTCTAAGCCCTTGCAACCCTAGTGTGCTGACGATGCAGGCGGATCACAGGAGCAGTGTACTATGGGATGTCCACGCTAGTTAACTTAATATTTTGAATGTATATGCCTTAATACTTTAACTTTATGCTAATATAATCTTTGCGTTCAGGTGTCTGACATAGAGACCATATACACCAGGCATCCCGACTCTGCTCCGTGGCAGATTGACGCACGGATCATCCCCTACATTCAGCGAGCGAGGTTGTACGACTTCCACCTCATCGCTTATGGGAGAGTCGATCAGGCTTTAGTCACGGCTTTGGTCGAGCGGTGGCGCCAAGAGACACATACCTTCCACCTACCTCTAGGTGAAGCTACTGTACTTTACTTGACGTAGGTGTGCTTACACGGCTTCCCATCGAGGGACATGTCGTCTGTACCGTTGGACGCCAACTTGAAAGTTGGTAAGATATAGTTCATAGGGTCTTAGGAGTCCGACCTCCCCCAGAGGTGTCCAAAGGGAGTAGGTTGCGCGTAACATGGCTTGCGCAGAACTTCTCGCACCTCCTTGAAGGTGCTGATGAGGCTACCATTGAGAGATACGCTAAGGTGTATCTCTTATATCTAATTGGTGCTGTCTTGTTCTCTAACAAGACTGGCAACAGGGTACAGCCTTTGTACTTGACGATGTTTGATGCGCCATGGGAGGTCATCTTCTGTTACAGCTAGGGTTCCACTACCCTAGGTTATCTGTACAGGAGACTTTGTGACGCTTCATGGAAGAACGTGAAGGAGATTGTTGGGCCCCTAATTATTCTCCAGGTAATATTAAGTTTACATGTTATTGCTTTGTTTCTTAATTTGTTCTTATGTTTCGTTTACTTACTTATATCTGTAATTCTTAGCTTTGGGTGTAGGAGCACATTCTCATTGGGCAACTGATGAGGACTGTGGGACGTGGTGCATTGCGCCACCAATTCTTCCACCCCCACATGTGTCGTATGGATCGCGGTGGTCCTTTAATAGACGTACAAGGACCCACACAGGATCTGGCGTGGGCTTCTACCGCGATGAATTGGATCTGCTTCGAGTTGACCAGGTAAAGGCTTCACTTACTAGTCTTGTGACTTTCACATTGCGTATTTTATTAATTACATTTTCACGTATAGTTTCGATGGGACCCTTACCCCGCTGAGGCATACACTGATTGCCTCAGCACTCAGGCATATTGTCAGGGGCGTGGAAAGCATCTGTACCTCTGATTTTTTTTGACATAGTCGAAGTGCATCTCCCTGAGCGTGTACTGTGCCAATTTGGGATGGTACAGGGCATCCCGCCGCCATGTGACACAGAGGCGAAGCTCCATCACAGCTCACGCAAGGGTCGGGAACCCAAGAATTGGCTCGAGATCAACTGGCGCCGTATCGCTCGTTGGGAGCACAGGCTAGAGCTGCTGGCCCAAGGTGCTCCGATCGATGCTGTAGGCGCACCTACTTCGGCGGCTTACATGTCGTGGTTTCTCTCCATCACTTGTCGATGGATGACACCACAAGGTATCATCGCAGCCACCCAGTACGCTCCCGCAGCACCGACGATGACACAGTTTGTAAGTATTATTCCATGTTGATTATTATCCATAGAACTTACATATTATAGATTTCATTAACTACAAATTGAATGCAGGCACAGGTCATTGCAGCTGTCATCAGCTCCAGCCAGGAGGAGCCTGTACGGGAGATTGCCCAAGGCATACTCCTAGGGACACAGTTTCAGCACTTCATTCCAGAATTCGCTGTGCCTGACACCACTATGGACGAGCAGGGGTCATCTCCTCATCATGCCGACGTTCATCTTGAGAAAGTAGACTTAACGTGCCCCGACTATGGTGCCGGGTAGGGGTGTTCGAAACTGGGTACCGGGTCGACCCGGATCCGGAAATCCGGGGTACCAGCTTTTTCAGGTCGGAAACCGGATACCCGGTTTTCTTAGAATGTTTTTTTTGTTTTTTTTTTGTCTTTTTTTCGTTCAACTATGCGTTTTTATTTCTATTTTTATTTAAATATTTTTTTATATAAAATTCAAATACTAACTCTTTAAAAATATTTAGGTTAATTAGTCATAAAACAAAAATTAAGAAAATTAAAGAATAATATTGTTACACATTGGTTTAAGTAAGAACAATTATACAAAAAAAATTTATCTACGGGAGAAAATTATATTAAGATTCAACTCAAAATTAGCTTAATAGATATCATCATTATTTTATTTATGAAAGAAAAAAAAAAAAAAAAAAAAAAACCCGGATACCGGGTACCCGATTTCCAAAAATATGTGACCCGGATCCGGATTACAAACCGGGTACCCGATCCGGATTATCCGCTTTACAAAAATCAGGTAAATTATCCGGTTTTGAAAACCGGATACCGGGTATCCGAATCGGATATTTCGAATCCAGTTTTTTTGCACACCCCTAGTGCCGGGTCCTCACAGGGTGCTGGATCATCCCAGTATCAATCACCTCCCCTACCCGAGCGTCATGCTACCGCCTCTTACTAGCGTAGGAGGCGTAAAAGACCGTCACAGTTAGAGATGGTACAGGAGGAGGATTAGCATTAGTATACTGTTTGTATATATTAAACATTAGTAACGTTTTGTATATATTGAATATTTGTAACATATGGACTGTTGTGTATATTTTGTAATATATATGTAGATGTGTATATATGTTTATGGTATTATCACATGTTTATTATGAATGAAATGATGTTAATTACTCAGAGTTTTCGGCGATGAATCATTCCGCCAAGAATTAAGTATGAATTTAATCAAAATCAAACATACACTCATACTCAAATAGGGAAAATACTCTCGAAAATTCAACACAATTTCATTCATGTTCAACGAATCCATATCAAATTACATAGTTCATTCGTTAAGTTAAACCACAGCCGCTAACTAAGATTGCTTCTTAAACTTTCTCATAATCCTTTCAGTCTCTTCTTTCCTATGTGCTATATCTTCTATTTGTCTCTTGAGATTAAATATCTCATCTTTAAGCTCTTGTTTTTCTTTTTCAAGCCATTTGGTACCCTCCGGAGCAATCCATCTAAAGTATAAGCAACCTAATCCTTCAACCAAGTAGAAAGGACAAGCAACAAAATCACGGCTAGGATCGATGTCGCTACAATCTGTATTAATCTCAACTTCATAACCACAATCACAAAGCTCTTCAATAGAATGCTCCTGTTACATCTACGGAACACATATGATATAGTAACATAAATAAACATTCAAAAATAATATTAACATTTATAAATTGAGAATAATACTAACATAATACTTTATGTTACCTTCAAAATCGATTAACTAGAACAAGAATGATGGAATTTGGATCCAATGAATTAGGGAAATGATGGAGTTATTTATAGAACATAATAACAACGGCTATTTTCAACTTCATAACGGCTATTTTTCAATTTTACAACGGCTAGTTTAAATCATACAAAAAAGTCAATAAAAGTCAAACCAGGTCAAATGTCAAGTCGTTGTTTCTAACAACGACATTATGGTTTGACCAGTCAACCATTAAGTCGCTGTTAGTAACAGCGACTTCACCCTTGACTAATTTTTTGACCATTTGTTTTAATTCGCTGTTAGAAAGAGCGAGTATACAACAAGCCTAACTTTGCAGCCAAGGACGCATATTTTGAGAAAAGTTTGAACGAAGATTGTTTTTTAATAAAGTTATTAAAATCGTCTAATTTTTTTCAAATTACCTAACTTTTTGCACTATGCTTTTAGGTCAGTTAACTTCAGAAGATTGAGAGACACAAGCTAACTAGTCCAATACTCCTATGTTTTACTCAATTTGTTTCATAATCATTTTTGTCTGTTTGTCCTAGTAAAATTCTCCAATTTTATTTTTGGATATTTCATCATCGCTACTATATTTCTAATCTCAAATAATTTTTCTTTAACTTTTTAAATACTTTACTATTTTAACCCACTATTTAATTTCTTAATCTTCGTGCCAAAAATCAATAGGGCTAAATGATTGATTTAAAAAAGTTTATGAAAATATAAGGCCTTAATAAAAAAAAATTGTGTACCTTCTATTCTAGTGCTTATTAATAACTTTTAATTTGAAGTTGGTATGTGTGATCATATTCATCAATATTTGCTAATTAGCCAACCTTTTCTTAACCCGTTTCTTTCCTTTGATATCCTCACTTAGTTACAAAAGTAGGCCAAATGTGATTGGAAATTGAATATACCTAAATGAAATATTTCAAATTTGAGGAAGATTTCATATTGTTAAAACTTTAAATTGCATGTAAACTTGCATATAATGCTTGGTGAATAATTCTTTTAACATCATATGGTTTCAGAAAAGAGTGAACTTTATCAAGTATATGTGTATGCAAATCAACGCTCATTATCCGTAGGCGTATCCACACGAGTGGCCCATATAGTGATCATGTGACAAATTGTCACGACCTAATAATACCTTCTATTTTAGTGGTGACCAACAACTTTAGAACTTGAAGTTGATATGTGTGATCATATATATTCCTCAATACTTGCTCATTTTGACAAACTATTTCTTCAACTCCATTCCTTTAGTAGGCCCAATGTACCCTTATGGGATGTGGCCCGAAGAGAATCTACAAAACAACCAGTACAGCTCTATTAGTAGGGGACCAAATCAATCAAGAGCAACAGATTTATTTTTTTCTTTACTAAAAAACAGTAAAGTTTTCAACTTCAAACAAAGAATAATAACATAAAACATAGTGCCAAATTTTACATTAAAAGTTCTAACTCTAAGGTGTCAGTAAGATGATGGAGTTCCATGCCCTATCGTTGTATAAGATCATGACATGACCCAATAGGAATCCTCTGATTCTACCAAAAGCCAATAAGATTGCAGGAAATAGGATTGAGGTTCTACCCCTTAACCAATCACTTCTTACATTTCATTCACTTGTGGGTCCCTTTATTTTGCATATCATTGTCATTACTCATTACAAAACTAACAAAATAACTTGGAACCATCGTGTAAAATTCGAAAACGGTCATCCCAATTGTGGTAACAAAATAGTGATGTGGTTATCATAACGCCTAATGAATATGTTCATTCGGTTCATCGGGTTGATTTTGGATTAGATATTTCGGTCGATTTGAAATCGAGTTTTGTGTCTTTATTGTTTTTTACATAATAGCAGTGTCATTTCTGGCATTGTATGAACCCTGAGCAAACTGAAAGAAACAGACCCTCCCTATAGAAGATCGATTATTATTTAAACGGGTGTTTGGAAAAATAAGAAAGACGGACCCTATATATTATAATTAGCATTAAAAATGTAGACATGTCATACAATTCTTAAATGAAGAACTACTCATAAATTACAAATTTTTAAGTGTCTACTTTTATTAACTTAACATTTTCAAATTTTAGTGCCTTTTCTAACTCTAGGTTCTAGAAAAATGCCTACCTTGCATATGTTCAAGAACGACCCTGCATAATACTAAATTATTTATAAAGTCGGGTCAAATCAGGTTTGATTACAAGGTGGGATACATTTCGATCATCAGGTCTATTTTAAACACTTCTACTAACGTCTAAATATCGCTGGAATTATAAGATATCCCTTAATACAATTTAAAATGCATTTTTTTTATAACTTTACAACGTTGAAAAAATATAAGTACTTTTATTTTAAAAACCTTTACAACACAACGCACCTTATATCATATTATATAATAAGTAAACCTTAGAAAATAGATACCTGTTTTTGCAGCAACACTACAGTTCACTTTTATGCTTACAAATTACATTTATTGAAAAATCCTCTATCCTTTACAAATTCTAATAAAAAATGATAACCCAAAAGAAAGCAGCTGATAATAATATTGTGGGAGGGAAAACAGCACGGGCGTGCGAGAGCTGCCTAAAGAAGCGAGCTAGTTGGTTTAGCCCGGTAGATCATGCGTTTCTCTGCAATGCTTGTGACTTATCCGTCCATTCAGCTAATGAGCTTGTCGGCTGGCATAAGCGGGTTAGGCTTGAGACGGCATCGTCTAAGCCAAACCCAGACACGGCCGTGCCATCTTGGCACCAAGGGTTCACTAAGAAGGCTAGAACCCCACGCAACACTAAGGCGTCAAAATCATTGTATGGTAGTCAAATGCCTCATGTTGTGCCTCAAGTTAGTAATGATCATGATAATGAGGAATTTTTTGAGGAAGATAATGAAGAAAATGAGGTTGTTTTTAGTGTTCCTAGTTTTGATAGTAAAAATGATGATGGGTTTAACATTTCGTTAATTGGGTTTGATGGTGATATGTGGGATAACATGCCGGGATTTCTTCCGACGAAAACTGAGCTCGCCGAATTTGCTACTGATGTTGAGAGTTTATTCGACCAGGAGAACGAAGAGGTAGTTAAAATGGAGGATCTAGTTTTCAATCAAGATCATGGGTGTTTTCCGGAAGTGAAAATAGAAGAAGAGGGAGAGATTAGTATTAGTAATAGTAATAATTATAATCATTGTTATTTTGACTGGTCAAATGATGTGGAAAGTCAAATGTTGAATTTTGATTTGAATTATGGGGTTGAAGAGGAGGAAGAATTAGAAAAGAATGTGGTGGTACCAAAAGAAGAGAATTATTATGAGGAAAGTAATAATAATGAAATTAATTTGGAAGAAAGTAAAAGGAGGAAAATAATACTTAGATTGAATTATCAAGAGGTTATTAATGCATGGGCTAGTTTGGGTTGTTCATCTCCTTGGACCACCGGGCGGCGGCCCGATTTTGATCTTGACCATGATGGTTGGCCTAATTGGATGGTAATGCTTATGCTCCCTCTTTCTAGTTCTTGCAAAAGTTGAAATAATTTTCATTTTTAACATTTTGGAGTCATTAAATAAACATCAAACTTCATCTTATTATTAGTTTTTAATCATTTTTAGTGTGTTTAATAAAACTTGAGTTCACCAAGGCATTTATAACATATCATGGGGCTTTAACCATTAGTTAAGTTGATGGTTAAAGACCTAATGTTACACTTTCTCATACGAGAGCCCTCTTAGATAGAAGTGCGGATGTAGTAAAAGTCTCTCACTTGGCGTTAATTTCACTTGAAAGGATGTGCGTATGAGATTCGAACCCATAACATGAGCTACTTACCATGTGAATTAAAAACTAATTATTTAATCAAAAGTTTAAGCTGATAGTTGGAACTTCGGTCTATTCTAGTGCGTTGATCAACTATACAAATTTGTTAGTATTGCACTGAAAATGTATAAATATGTGGTATATGGATATTGGTAGATAATGTAGTACATGTATAAGCTTTACCATGTTAGAGAAACATTGAATATTTCAAGCACATTTTGTTTGTATATTTGAAGTGATATTAATAAGATAAACATAACATAAATTTTATGATATAATTTTGGCAGGGAGTATTGGGCCCTACTGGAAATAGAGGTAACCTAAAGGGTGGAAATGAAGGTAGAGAAGCAAGAGTTTTAAGATACAGAGAAAAGAGAAGGACAAGATTATTTTCTAAGAAGATAAGATATCAAGTTAGGAAATTAAACGCTGAAAAGAGGCCGCGTTTTAAAGGGCGCTTTGTCAAACTATCATCTCTTTTATCACCCCTTGTATAGAAAGAAAGAGGCTAATAATAATAATAATAATAATAATAATAATAATAATAATAATAATAATAATATAATAGTAATTATTAAATTCAATCTCCCTAGCTTATCATTTATTTAAAAGTAACATTAGTGTTGTCAAACATAATTAAAATCAAACTAAAGTTAGTTTAGCACCTTGCTAGCTATCAAGGTATGGTTTTCTAATAGTTAGATGTTTAATTTTCCATGTGCCTAAATTTTTTGAGCATCTATGCATGTGATGATGATGATCAAAATTGCTAATGTAACTTAATACTCTAAATAGCTTCTATATTGGTCACAACTATGTAGTATTTGTCAATGTAAATGAATTTTTATTTTGAAAAAATATTATGTTACTTTCAAGTCATTTTTTAAGGCTAATTGTAGTGATTATATTCACCATATAATAAAACCTTTTGGGACATAATATTATCCGGCACTATAACCTTTATTTTTGAAGCTTAATTCGTGGATTATGAAGTATTTTGGGAGAACCAAACAATTAATCGTCACAAAAAGCTAATAATCTAATGTCTACAGTCTATTACTTCCAATGTAGCGGTGATTGCAATTAAATCACTACTTTGCATATGCATCACCAAAATTAGTAAAGCGTCACTCAAAATTAGTAATGACGTCACTTACAATCATCATTGCTCAAAATACCTTATTTTGTAATACTTACCTCTGAAATCGGTACTAAATAGCGAGAATGATAATGAAAAGTTTGTGTAATTTGATACCTATATCATTTTGTTTTCACAATCATTTACTGATATGTGAGACATTGAGTGGGTTTGCAACTATACATCATAACTAAAATTGCATTTAATATTAAGCTTTTAATTGCTTAAGGCGGAAAATGTACATAATTATCTGATTTAAATTATACAATATGAAATATTGGGTATCCGATTTAAAAAACCGGAAAGTTTATCTGATTTTTGAAATCCGGTTAATTCAAACTGGATATTCGATTTTTAAAATTGAACATCGGAATCAAATCGAGTTTTTTTGTTAAATTGAATATCCAAATATTCGGCTTTTGAACTTAAATACTTTTATTTGTTTACATTTTAAAACAAAAATTATATTTGGACTTTTAAACATGCTAATGTTTATAATTTTCAGCTATAATTAAGTTGTATAACTTATCATATTAATTACTTTAGAATTTCGAACATACAACCTTGTTCCAAAATGATTTGTTTCAAATTATAAATAATAATTTTAATTAAAGTAAGAAAGAGAGATGGGCTTTAATGTTTATACTACAAATGCAAACAAAAATATAAAATTAAAAAAAAAAAAAACAAAAATATGAAAAAGTGTAAAATTTTAAAATCGAATGTTCATTTATCCGATCCAAAGTAAATCGGATATCATGATTATTCTAATTGAAATCAAATCATAATTTTCACTAGCTATCCGAATTTCTCATGCAAATAGATCCGATACCCAACTTTGAACATCTTAATTTAATTAAGAGATTGAGTTTAAGACCCAGGTATCCGACTCAAGCACCCACAAGCTTCATCAGTGTGGAAAATTAAAAACGACTAAAAGAGAATTAAAAAAAGTTGTACGTACGTACAGGAATAGGAATTCCACGTAAACAAAAGACAACAAAGAAAAGGCCTATACACATAAATGGCACTAAGACAAAAACTGATTTTATCCTACCAAATCAAGAACCAATCTATGGCCAAAAAAGATACAGGGCTTATTTCTATCCCAACAGGATTAGCATAGTAAATTGAATCAGCAACAATAGGAGGCAAACAGTGATACATTATCATCCAACAAGATTTAGGAGTCCTAATCAGTTGCACCTTATCCGCTTATAAGTAACATCTATAATAGATTGATTTTTCACCATTTGTCACAACATATAAACCTTAATTGATGGGTCTTACGAAACACAGTTTCTAATTAAAGTGTTAATCACAAGGATGTCAGATAAATGCGTCCAGCTAACACATTGTCACTAGCTAATACATCATGTTTCCCTTTGTATTTGACAACATGTCATGCAGATGAATAGAAAATTTACCTAGCCCTAAGTTTCCAAGTACACCCCCTTTCAATATTAGGATAATTTAATTGGAAGTCTCAATTCCATACTCCACATTTCTAGATTGTGATACAATCTATCAACTTTCAACAAAGACTCATTATCATCAAAAACTTGACCATATTAGAACTTCTCTTTTTAGTGAAGGTCATCTCACATCGCATAACCTCCAAGAGTTATCCTCTATATGAACGTACATATAGAGAAGGAACTAAAGCATAAGGTGTAGGAACGACAATTAGATTACCTAAGTTATGTCATTGCCTAAGCTATTCTCATTCACAGGCACGCCATCCTTGAACGGAGCTTCTCTAGCATCAACACTTTCATTATGAAAGTCCCAAATAAATTACTCATTTGTATCTCCTAAGTTAACTCCTATGTCAATTTCAAGTTGGATTTGGGGGGCGGGGGTTCACGAGGAGTATAAGACGACAATGCAACAAAAGAATTTTGAATCTCTTGGGTTAGAAACGGCAGAGGCGTAGGAGAAGGAGAAGATGTGAATTTTGAATTTTGATTCCTTAAAGATGTCTCTTCTACATGTAACTCCAAGTAAAGAAAGAATAAGGATAGAATTTGAATGCTCTCACATCATACATTTTATTAAAAAGCTTGGAAAATTCTATGTGTAACAATCAAAGAGACTTTTGCTAAATGGAACTCAATTATTGGCTAAAGAAAAATGACATGACATTTAATCTTGAACAATATCTCAACCATTAAATTATTTTTGACTGGAATTTATTTACAGTTAAATGAGTAGGTTAGAGAATATAATATATTGCATAATATATTGCTGATAATTTTCAAAATTATGGGGTAATTTTATATATATATAACTGTCAAAATTGAATATTTCTACTGCACAATATCTCTAGCTTTATTTTTCTAATATCATATGTTCATATTTGTCGATGCTAAAGAACCGTACATTATACTGGTTTTTACATTAATAGGCTCTAATACTCCTATTCATCAACAAGATATGCAATGTAATGTTCATTCATATATGAAGTTTTAATTCATTTAAATCATGTTTAAATTGCATAAAAATAATTTATGTTTACCTGCAACATACTCAACATGTTAAATTAGGCTAGACTTATTGTGAATGCCACTATATTAACGGGAAAATATGAGGTGCACACACTTCAAAACCTAAGGAGATATATATCATCCCAAGAATCATATGACAATGGGAAGAAGGGTTCTAATAACCTATAAAATGTGCATACCATCTTTAATTTGTTGATATGGGATAAACCATTCCAACACCCCTTCTTACATGCGAACCCCCGTCAAGTTTGCATGTGGGAGTAATCAATTAAGGTAGGAACGCCATTCTTTTCGGACCTACCATTTTTCATTTTTGATTGAACCATCGGCTCGGACACCATATTAGGTCGTGACAATTTATCACATGATCTCACTGTGGCCCACTCATGTAGACACGGGACACCCGTGGGCTCGAGCCCACAAACCCACGGGTCAAGTGCGTTGACTTGCATATACACTTGGTGTGGTTCATTATTTCCCAAAATCATATGGTAGTAGGAGGATTAGATTACGCAACATATATGCAATTCCATAACCCACTATTTTATCGATGTGGGATCTTGTCTCACATGTAAAGTATTTCCAACACTCCCCCTTACATATGAACCACATCATACCAGGAACCACCTTTGGGTCTGATATCATGTTAGGCAGTGACAATTCGTCACATGATCTCCCCATGGGCCCACTTTGTGTGGATACACCAATGGGGCACCTGTAGGCTCTAGCCCACAAACCCACGGGCATGAGCGTTGACTTGCACACAACATGTGATCCTTACATGCTTTCTCTCTTTTTTTTTCATATTTTGGGCATTTATTAATTTTCACCTTAACGGCATCAATTTCAACTTAAAAGTAAACTTTAAACAGATCAATCCATTAAAATAAAAACTTTCAATTTTGACCTATAAGTGATAATTTTGATGTTAAACTGATCAAATTCTACCTAAATATGGTTCTGTTTTCACAATTTCAAAACGGAGTTAATAAAATGATATTATTTTATCATTCTATAGATTAATTTCAAACAACAAATGAATGTTCAATAAGACTATTAATAATAGTGTTAATACATTGCACAATACAAGTACTCTTATTCAATGCAACATGATGGTTCTAATGGAACATAGAGTACTTGTACTCTATAATCATCGATCGATAATAATAATATTGTTCTTTCTTCAACAGTTTATGTTCATAATGGACTTAGAAATAAAGTTGTAGTGTAGTGTTTTCTTACCCTTGATGTGAAGGCGAAGGAAGTGTCGATCTCTAGTTATGTTTTGCCCAAATGATTCGATGAATGCTCTTAAAAATGATCAAGAGTCCATGGCTGCTTTGTTATAAAATTTTCTATTTTGGTCTAAAAATTATCAATTTGAGCCTTAAAATGATCTATTAAATGAAGTTTTTGGGAAATGATCAAGAGTTTATGGTTGCGTTGTTTTAAAATTTTCAATTTTGATTTAAAAGTAATCAATTCAGACCTCAAAATGATCAATTGAAAAATCAGTTTTGACCTTATAAGTATCAATAATGATCTTAAATAGATAAGCGCATATCGAGAAAAACTATTTTTGGGCTGATTAGGCTATCCGTCTTACAGTGAGACGGTCTTGCGCAAGACCAGTTGTTCTCTACTAATATAGAAATCTATCTAGTTATTATAGGAAAATAAGCAAAAATTGTATTATTCATGATAGGTTTTCCTTAATAATATTGCATGATTTCATATTATATAGCAAAAACTATGTCATTTACATTTATATTATCTTTGCTAAATTAATTCAAGTAATATTATTGGTTAATTTTAGAGATATCAGTAATCAATAAAGATTCCTAAAAGTCGAATATTGTGTAACTGTTATGGTTGTTGAATCTTAAGCAACCATGTGAATAGGAAGGGAGGGAGAAGACAAGAAATTTAGAAGAGAAGACGAAGATTGTTTTATTTCATTATATTTCATCATCTCTAATACAACATTATGTCCCCTTTTATACTAGTAAGACTATCAAAAACACTCATTTATAACTAATTACATTTTACTACCAAATATACCTATAACATACTTTCCCCCTTCAAGAGACTTGTCCTCAAGTCTATGTTAAGAAATCTAAACAAAAATACAAGATAACTTTTAACTAAAACTAAACACTACAAAAAATGCCCAAAATAGTGAGAAATGAAGTAAGATCAATATGGTAATTTCTGATTCCATGCCAAAGGAGTTCGAGCACCAGATTGAAACTCATTATTAGTCGAATCTTCTTTGCCAAAAAATGAGCAAGCAACATCATTTATATTGAAAATTATGCTACAGTACTTCCATTTTCCCCAACTTGCTTAAATGTTTAGAGTAACATTGTGATTTTTTAAAAGATTTAATAACACAATCCTTTATCCCAACTATCAAAACATTCATCTTTCAAAAGCTTTTTAAAAGATTTAATAACCTTCTTTTGTTTGGCTTCTTCAAGTTGTGGAATAATTGGTTCTTCAAATTGTATGATTTTGTAAAACTCTTCACTTCTCATCTTTGCAACCACTAAAAAATGACTGTATTTTAGGAAAAAAAACTCTAAGAAGTCAAAGGAACATGAATAAATTTTCACAAACAAGTTGTGTGCAAGATTTGACAATGGCAAAATTATGGATATTTTCAATTAAAAGAGAATAGAAGAGAAAGAATATTGCTATTAGTGCTAAGGAAAGAATGGCTCCGATACCAATACTATGGTTGTTGAATCTCAAGTAATCATGTGAATAGGCAAAAGAGAACAGAGAAGAAATTTAGAAGAGGAGAAAAAGATTGTTTTATTTCATTATATTTCATAAAATCTAATACACTCTTATATCCCTTTTATAGTACTAAGACTATCAAAAACACTCATTTATAACTAATTATATTTTACTACCAAATATACTAGAGGTGATCAAACACCGGGCCGGGCCGTGAGGCAAAAAACTGCCCATTGATGCGGGATGGGCCGGGTCGGGCCGAAGTGCGGGCAAAAAAGTTCATGCCCAAACCCGTAATATGCGAGCTTGCGGGCCTATGTTACATATTATTTATTGAAAACGACGATGTATTAGAGTTCGAACAATGTGTATCGAACAATGTGTTTGGCTTGGGGTATATTTTGTGGATATCACTTTGAGTGAGTATGAGAGCTCTATTTATAGTAATAGGTACATGAATATCAATAGCTCACTTGAATACAATATTAATATAGAGTAATGAATAATATGAAATAACTCCAAGAACTTGAAAGGTCAAAAAACAGAATCCCATGCACATCAGAGGATCCGCTCGACCGGAACAGGGAGCTCGCTCGGTCGAGCGAGTATCAGATGCATTCTGGACCATTCTGTCTGACCGCTCGACCTACCAATAAGGCTCGCTCGGTCGAGCGGGTAGGTCAAGCGACCATTCTGATTCCTCTGTCAGAAATTCTGATCGAACATACATAAAACAAGTCCTTTCTACTTCTTCATTAATCTTCATTAACACCAATAATTCCCATGAATACTCTCCCACATAATTACACCCTTTTGGTTTCCACAACTCAAGAGTCACACACATGAATACACACTTCAATTGTGCACTCAAGTCACACCAATCACAACATTTATATATGATTAAAAACACAAATTACAAATAATTAAAATAAACAAATACAATTGTTGCATATTATACATAATTTAAAACACAAATTACAAATAATTGAAATAAACAAATACAATTGTTACATATTATACATAATATAAAACAAATTTAAAATGCAAATCATGTATAAGCACTCTTTCGGGCTGGCCCGCGGGCCAAACACCAAATCCCAAACCCATCCCAAAAAAATTCGGGCCACTTATTTTCTACCCAAACCCGCCCATCGGGCCATATTTTGATACCCAAACATTTTTCGGGCCGGGTCGAACCAGGCCGTGCCGCCCATGATCACCTCTAAAATATACATATAACAGTAACCGTGTATTATTACAGTTTTGATTAGTATATTAAATTCGATTATTGTTAAGCCTTTTTGAAAAACCCTTTGATTAAACCCTATTGTGTTCGCTCTAAACACTAGAGTTCAAGGCAGTTCACCGCCCGCCGTCACCGTCTGCCGCCGTTGGACCATTACTTTCCGGTTGCGCTCTTTTATCCGATTCATTTTTTGATCTTGTTTCTTGTTAATATTTTCTCAATTTACCTTCTACATTTTATTCTTGTGCTTATTTTCTTGTTTTGCTTGGTTTTTTTTTTTTTTTCAAATCTCAATTTATAGCCTCATTTGTGTTTTTCGTTTAGGTTTAATCGGTTTCTTTTTTTTTTTCTGTTGGAAATGTTTAAATCAAATTAGTGTAAAAAAGAAACTAAATTGGTAATGGCGGTCTGATGGACACTTAGTGGATTATCTGTTCTTATTATTTGATTGATTTTATCACTGCCGCTTAACTTTTTTATAACAAAACATGAAAAAAACAGTAGCAAACTTGGTTAACTAATGTTCAGGTTATATTAAAAATCAATAATATGTATTATATATGCTCTAATTAGAAGTTTATAGTATTTAATATGCTATTTGGCAAAAAAAAAAAAAAGTGATAGATGAATGAATTTCGTTGATTGGGTTTATTGTTGAAAATTTGTGAATACTTATATCATTAGCAAGGTAATGGTGAATTGTGACTGAATTCGAGATGATGTTAAACATTTGAATTGTCGATGACATGTAAAATTTGAACAATGTTGATGGGCGACTTGTGAAGTTGATAGCATGCTTTAGGATTAGCTTATGTATTACATTGTTGTGGCCCATTTTTAAGGGAGTATACAACGAGACATGTATGCTTGATCAATTCTAGCAGAAATCACTTATGTCCATAGCCAGAAGAAAATTCAAAGGGTTTCAATTGCTCGACCATATTTCTAATACCCCTTCATAGAGGATGAATTTTAGGGAAAAGGATCGCTCTGTATTGTTTTTTTGATGATTTACTAGATTCAATATCATTACATTTTATCGAGAAGTCAATAATCCAAAATGAAGAGGTGTCTCTGTGATAGATTTTGTTCAAGCTAGAAAAGATCATTTGTGCCTTTTATTGAACCTATAACTTACATTTGCTACTATTTTAAATTTTTGAGTCATTTAATGTGAAGTATTTCTTTACCTTGACAAGGTTTTGTTGCCATGGAAGGGTACTTTTTAATTGGAAACCTATCTTATGCCATAATGTGTTTTAATTTGATAAGTTTTGCAATATGGGAAATTTGCTCGATAATCTATGGTAACTAACATGTGGTTTCTTTTAGATTAGTCTTGATAGCTTGTATAGGCTCATCAGCAAACTTAATGGATCCATCATCTTTTGAACAGAAACCAAATGCACCAAGGAAGGTTTACTTCTATCTGATTCTATCTGACACAAACTTATTGACATCATGTTTTTTTTTTTTTTTTTGATAATGGTACCTTATTGTAGGTGAAATTTAAACCCAAAGCTCCAATACGCAAAACTTCAAAGCTTGCAGTGCCAAAAACGTACGTATTTTTGCTTTAATAGTGTGTATAGTATGACTGGAAACTGAATATTTGTATACGACAATAATTTTAGCCTCTGATACTATCTTTTGTTGGCAGTGAAATATTTGATGATGCTGAAACTGCTGCAGAAGCAAAGGACTTAATGCAGCGTTTGCAGGTTTTGCTGATATATATCGAACATTTTATTTAGCCTTGTTTTATCATATCAAAACATATTTCACCTTTTTTCGGTATTCTTGTCTAATTTTTTTTTTCTTTTATAGGATAATTTAGCAACAAAGCCAAAGATTGAGAAAAAAGGTTAGTTTAAGCCTTCTATCAGTGCTTCTGCGATTGAATGTCAAGTATATGATCAAATTAATCTATAATACTTTTGTTTACCGAGAAGATCCGGGTTTTTTTTTGTTAATATTAAAAGCTAAGATAATTTGATCCCCAAGTGCAGATTAATGTTAGTTATGTTGAAATAGTTTCTTATGTTCCCTTGAGCTTCTTCTCCATTCTTTTGATATGTAAGGAATGTGGTTGGTTCGATGATAGGGGTAGAGAAATCTGTCAGAATAATGACTTGGGTGTTATAACAGAAGCAGATCACTAGGGATTGAATCATGATTGTGACCATACTAAGTAAGCTTTGTGCATTTTGATCAAGTGCAATCTGTTTGCAATTTGCTTCCCATTGCAATTTTTAAGCTTTCACCTCCTTGATGATCAACAATATATTCATTTCTGTAAATCAAATTATTTGAGTGCTTTTAAGTGTGAAATTTTGCATTTTCAGGATGAGAATGACTATAGAGTAATTTTCACTCGCCATAAGCAATGCTCGAATAGTCCTTATTCTTAATGCCTTTTTAAATTTCAAATTTGCTCTTGGTTTTTATATGCAGTGGAGCCTGTTCAACGAGTTGCCTTTGGGTATGGATCATCAATTCCCAGCAATCAATTCAGTGCTTCTCATAAAAATAATTCTGGGTATCAGGGTAAATTTTTCTGAAGTTGGCAGTAATTGACTGCTTGAACTTCTATGAACTTAACTTGAAATTTTATGACTCAGATAAACTTCATTTTTCAACCAGAAGAGAGGTCAAAGAATACAAAGAGCCATGGGTAGGTTTTTGATTTTAACTGACACATCCAGTCTTGTGTCGCTCCTTTAATATAAGATCAAAGCTTAATTTGTTCTTTACAATGCTTTCTCAGAATTATTACAGCTATTATCCAGTAACTCTTCCTCTTCGGAGACCTTATTCTGGAAATCCTGGTATGTCAAGATGATTTGCATATTGTGAGTACATCAGAGTATAATGAGTATTATCTGGCACATTGTGATTTTTCTGAATTCAAGAAATAATTTTTTTTTCTTATTCTGAACTAACATGAATTTACATTCTTGCATCTGTGAAATTAAGGTGTTGCTACTTGCTAGATATATTAATAATGGGAATAATGTTTATCTGCATGTCTCGCTTTCAGATATCCTTGATTATGAAGAGTTCGGGCAGGTATATACTTTTGATGGAAATATGTCTAATCCAGCCATGGAGCTAGGCCTTATGGTAAGTATCCAAAACATCTACATGTTATGACACTTGGAGTTTCAGATTGCATAATATTTGCAAATGTGTACTTTACAGGAGGAAAATTCAGAGCCTAAAATGATGTTTTTTCAGCTGCCAATGAATATGCCTATGAAAAAACGGATTGCTGCAACAGCAGGCCAAGCACCAACCAACAGCTCAAAACAACCAAGTAGTTCAAACACCATAGAGAAGCCTGCAGTGTTGGAAGATTTACAAGCAGGTATCATGGGTAAAATGCTGGTTTACGGAAGTGGTGATGTAAAGCTCAAGCTTGGCGATACCCTTTATGATGTGAGTATATAAGTGACAGTAAATTAACTTTGACTCACTGGAATGAGATTTACGATTTGAGTGAAAGATTTCATCTCCAATTCATTTAGGCCTGGTTCGATGGGGTTTAATTCTGGAAAAATAGGATTAGACAACAGTGAATAAGCTCAAATGAGGACAGATTAATTCAAATGAAAGCCCATGAGGTTTGATAAGGTCAATCCTCACGTATTATATTTACTTATGGGATAATTAGTTCATAGAAGGGTCATAAAGTGCAAATTAGGATTAACAAGTTTAAATTAAGGCCAATAAGTTCAGATAAGGGTTAGCGTGTTCAGTTAAGGTCTAAATGGCACCTTAGTTGCATTAAGCCCATTGCTTATAGTTGAACTATACTCTCCTTAAGTACCCTATCTGTCTTTATCTCATTAAATGTGAAGACTATAGCCACCACGTTTTACTATATTGGTAGTCACTTAATATTTCTTGCTGAAAGCTTATTGGGTAACATTCTGTTATGAATTCTGTCAAAGGGTCCAAGGGCATTATTGATATTTTACTATTGGTTAGTCTTTCAGTTTTGTTAGTTACAATAGTTGTTATTTTAGTATTTGTCTTTTGGGCTTAGGCTATATAAAGAGGCAGCCTTGTAATAATGAGATAAGCTTTTTAGATATTGGAATAAGAGATATAAACAAGGAGTCTGGGCAAACTCGAATTGCTCCACTATTAATCTGATTTTGGTTACGGGTCTTGGCCGGTTTGTTACACATTCCTTAAAACTAATAGGATAAAAAATATGATTATTGTTTTATACTCCTATACAACTATTCCTTTGTCTAATAGCTGAAACATGGGATACCATGTCGAAATGAACATCGACACAATGTAAAGTACCAACTGTAAATTATCGAGGATTCCTATTAATTAGGTGATGGTTCTCCCTTTTTGGTCTTTGAAATCTCCCTCTCTTGTCTCTCTTCCATTCATCTCCCAAGCGTGTAGGGTGTAAGATTTATCGCTAGATTGAATGATCTCATTGATCGTTAACATCTGACTGCAGGTAGACGATGGTTCTGATTGTGTATTTGCTCAGGATGTTGTAGCTTTTAATGCAGCAGAGAAGCATTGTTGTGCTGTTGGAGAACTCCTCAAGCGTGCTATTGTGACTCCAGATGTGAATTCCATTTTGGAAGATTTTGCTGGCTTAGAGTGAACCCGAAAGATCACTTTTTCCCCTTGTAATTGCTTCAAGAATCTGTCAAACGAAGTTTGCATAAAATGGGTCCACTTGAGGAAAAGAGGAAAAGGACTTGCTTACTCAAGAATACTGAAATTGTACCAACATCATTTGAAGCCATTTTTGTGCTTGCATGATGCCAATTTTGACACTTATAAGAATGAATATTTTTTTGTTGGCCGATAGAAGTACCTTACTAAAAATTTGCTATATGTTATGAGTAGGTTTAAAAAATACAGATTGATATTTGTTACCAGATTAGCTTTAAATGCTTTGTATGCAAAGATAGCAATAAAGAATTAGAACAATTGAAGAGTATCAAACGTCATCTGTATTATTATTTTGTAGAATGAATGAACTACTTTTAACTAATACAACAATCCTTAAATAGACAAATCTTGTTAAGCTTCTAACAAACTTAACAATTTGTTATAAACCTCTAACTAACATAATGAGGTGGCGAAAATCAGAAAAGAAAAACAAGTAATAAACACATTACTTAGACAGTAGCAATAGCATATGATCGAGACCTTCTCTGCTTGGCTGTGATGAGTTAGAGACTGAGATTTTCATCATCTCCTCGCACACTTGCAGTGGTGAAGGAAACATACCAAGCTTGATAAGTAGTGGCCTAGTGGGTGAAGATGATTCAGGTAATGATTTTAGTTAAGACATCTGCAAGTTAGTCTTTAGTGAAATAACAGTCGATGTCTATGTTTTTGGTGCCTGTGTGAAGGACAAGATTTTGAGCTATATTCAAGGCAGAGATATTGTCACAAGATAAGAAAACTGGATGAAAACTGTGCACATCCAATTCTTGAAGTAACCTGACCAACCAAGTGATTTCTGAAGCAATACTTGCCATAGCCCTATATTCTACTTCACATGATGATTTGGATACAGTGGTCTGCTTCTTAGATTTCCAGCTGACATGAGATTTTCCAAACAAATGACATAACTTGAGACGAATTTGCGTGTGTCCAAGCAAGCTCCCTAATCTGAATCTGAGTATTCTTGAAGTCTAAGAGTACCAGTGTTAACAACATAATGTAGTGTGTGGACTAAGGCTTGATAGTGAAGATAATGTACTGGGTTAATGCTTGAACAGTTAAGGATAGGTCTGGTCTAGTGTGAGTAAGGAAATTTAACTTACCACACAAGACTCCTATACTTAGTTGGGTCAGAATATAATGTGAATTACATTAGATTTTTGGATTAATTGGTAATGGAGTGACAAACTTCTTGAAACTGAGAAATAGCTCGGATTTGAAGACAAGGCAACAAAATACGATCTCCCATTAGATTTGTAACAGCAACCAAATGAAATAATCATTTGTTTGTATTAACTATCAAGGCGGGATAAAAAGTGACAAATTTTTTAAAGGCTCTGTACAATTAAAAAAATCATGATATTTTTCTAATAACTTTGTATTTTTAAACACTTGACATATACTGTAATTTATATTGAGACCTTTAATTTTTGGGATCTTGTGCGGTTAAACAGGTTGAACATGCTCAGAACCTCTATTGTTAATTGCACTTCACTTTATTAACCGAGACAAGGCTAATTAATTAGTTGATGTATGATGTATTCTAATTAGTGACTATATCAAATCTAACATTAAAACATGCTTTCATTGTTCAGGTTGAAAAATATTTCAAAACGTAGCTTCATCTGTAATTAATTTGTAATCAATATGGGAAAAGAGCAGCAGTGTGAGATCAGGTATTCCAACGTGTAAAAAAAAAACAAAAACAGTTTTGAAAAATCCGACCTGCCGGAATCGAACCAGCGACCTAAAGATTTCAGTTTTACAACTACAGTCTTCCGCTCTGCCAACTGAGCTAAGGTCGGTTGTTGGTAAATTGTAGGAACAGAGCCTTTTTAGTTTTTATTTTCAATTAGATGGAACATTTATGACACGTATATTAAACTCATTGGAGCTTTACTTTTGTTTTGTTTTTAAAATCAACCTAAAATCACTCTCATACATGAAAATGTTATTAAGTAAAGTAATTTTCTTTACCAAAAATTTGGAAAAAAATCTCTAAATTAATATTTCTCTCATATTCTAATCAAATGTTTAATTTGATGTTACACATTTGCTGATATATTGTTTTAATTCTAAATATTTGTAATATTGTTTGGTTAAAAATTGTTTAATGTAAACAAAATTCCCTAAATTAATACTACTGTCACAGATTTTAATCAAATATTTCATTTTATTTTACACACTTGCCGGCTATTTTAATCAAAATATATGTAATTGTGCTTGATAAAAATTTATTAAGAATTAATATTAATTAAATTTACATTAGTTTCGTTTCTTTTAAAATATTTGTAATCAATTTATTTCTTTTAAATTTCTTAAATTAATAAAATATTTTTTAGTTTCGTTTCATAGTTCAGCGCAATATAGACACAAATATTGATCGATTTAATATTGATTTAATTATAAAAAATAAAAAATATCAATTTCGTTTTAATCAAGAATAAATATTAATTAAAGTGCATTATCAACATGAGCGCATTGTTGACAAATCTAAATATTGATTGATTAATTTTAATTTATCTAAAAAATAAAAAAAATATTAGTGTCATTTTAATTAATGTAATCACAATAGAGACACAAATTTCAAAATGTCAATCGATTATTTTTTTAATAGTTTGAAAAAAAGAAAGTTGGCCAAACAAACTGTGCAACTTGACATAGGTCAAATGCACAAATTGTGCGACCTTGTCATAGGCAAAGTTAATATTTTGTGCGACTTGACCATTTTAAAAAATGATTCAAAAATAATTTTTCGTTAATTTTGAAGAAAATTTAATAAAGAAAAATTTTCAAGTCACACATTTAGTGCTACTTGACCTAGGCCAAGTCGCACTTTGTGTGACGTAAGTATTTTCCTTTTGTTTTTATTTTTCAAATTAATTTAAAAAAAAAAATAAAAGAAATTTTTAGATATTTGTCTATATTGTGATTATGTTAATTAAAATGAAATTAATACTTTTTTTCATTTTTTTAAATAATTCAAAATTAATTGATCAATTTTAGATTTGTCAACAATGTGCTTAATTACGTTGTCTTAAGAAAAAATATATATTTTTATTTTTATAATTGAAAAGTAATTAAAATCGATTGATATTTCAGATTTTTGTCTACGTTGCGTTGAACTTAATTAAATAAATATATATATTTATTTATTTACGTAATTTAAAGAAAATATATCGACATTTTAGATTTGTGTTTTCTATCAAAATTTAACAAAACTAAAATCAATATGTTGCTTAAATAGTTAAATAGGTTTTTGTTAGTAAAATTTAGAGAGATAATTGAGTTTAGGAAGTTTTAAGAGTAAGGGGCAAAATTAAAACTACACTGAAAAAATAGCAACATAATAAAAGAGTGGAAATATATAAAAAGTAGATTAACGTATGTGATAAGCAAACAAAAATAAAGCCTGACTTTGTAGAGGTGTAAAAAGCTATAAAAAAAAGTCTAAAAGTTTTGTTGGGGATTAAATATCACATATACTTAAAGGTGGCAAAAATACGTTTGGTCAACGGATCAAAGGTCAAATTTATAAGTCAACGTTGGCAGTCAAGTCAACATTGCAATGGAGGTCAAGGTCATACGTTTATTTCAATCTAATACCACACAATAACTTGCCACTTTCGTCATATTGAAGACACTTCACAGTGTAACCACCCATTATCCCTGGTAACTACTGTCCACCATGTTACTTCTGTGATAATATTCTCCATGAGGCAACATTACTGAAGTAACCAACCAGTAGTTATAACTCCTGCATCAAAAGCCTTATAAATAAAATCAGGTTACGCAGTCTTACTCTCATACTCATACTTATTCTTACCTATCACAGTCATCTTTTCCGGTCTGACTTAAGCATCGAAGAGGCTTTTCAGGACATCAGCCCCCGATTTAGTCTTTCTTTGTGGATGCAAGTACACCACTCGCGACGGTCAGATAATCTCACTTCCCTTAGAAGGTACTTCCTACTTAAAATTCCTTTTAACAAATTCGACAGTTTCTGAGAAGAAACAAGTTTCAATAATACTTCTATTATCTTATAGTACATTATTGGTTCAATTCATTCTAGACATTCTTTTCTGTTTAAGTCTTAATATGAGTGTTTGAGAAGCTCAAAATAGATTTAACGATTTAATATATATTTAATTTTGTAATTATTTGATTTTGACCAAATTTCAAAATAAAAACTAAAATTAAGTATAATTTAATATAGGCACCAGACTGAATTTATATTTATCCGAGACACAATAATCTAAAATCAAGTCAACTAGAATTATTTATTCAATTTATTGATTATTTCAGATCGGTCAAAATGAGATTCTGCATCCACGTTATTTTTTACA
The DNA here is from genome assembly GCF_026212465.1 of Amaranthus tricolor. Taxonomy (NCBI): domain Eukaryota; kingdom Viridiplantae; phylum Streptophyta; class Magnoliopsida; order Caryophyllales; family Amaranthaceae; genus Amaranthus; species Amaranthus tricolor. Next base: position 21,100,312 of record NC_080052.1, on the reverse strand, counting down.
TTATTGTAAATATTCTATTTTCTACTATCCAAAAGAACCACTATAATGAATTTATACCCTCTTTATCAACTTCAAATCTCCCCAAAGTTTCCATTAAAAACATATTCTCCTACATCACTTCCCAAGATCCATCATCTCACCATCAAACACTGAAAATGTGAGTTGTAACCAGAAGCAGAAAATGACCTACAACATACAGCTTAGTTTAAAGTGGTTGATGAAGAAAACACAAGCTTCTTATGTGTGAATGCATTTTCTGGAATAATTGGAGTGTAAGTGTTTTTTCTCTTTTACCTTTTCCTTTCTTCAGTGAACATCATAGACTTATCCCGACATCCCGTCTCTTAAGCTTCCATTCCCCGTGATTAGTGAATCCCTTTTCCTTAATGTGTCTGTTACTGCAGTTATAGCTATCACTATAGGATAAAATTTTCAAGTCAATTTGGAAACTTGCCAAAATAACATAGAAATTATTCTTTTTCCCCCCTTTTTGGGTCTGGGTTTTCCATTTTGAACTCTGAAAGGTATAAAAAGTTGTGGGTTTTCACTTCATTGAGTGTTTGTAGGAATTCGAGATCTGAACTTTAGTACTAATGCATTGTGTACCCATGAAATTTGCATCATAAATTTTGTGGGGATTTTGTTTGTTTTTTTTTTTTTTTTTTTTTTTTAACTAAATGTTCTGTTATTGATCTAGTTTTCCGAAGTGGGTGTATTAGGGTTTTAGCTCACTTGGCATGGAGTTGAAGAAGGACAAAATTGTAAGGTAAATATTTTTCAGAGCAATTTGTTTCTTCATATTTTGGCAATAGTTGTTATTTGATAGAATGTAGTAATATATTGGGTTTCAATTGGTGAATGTAGTGTTTATTATGTGTGTGATGATGAATTATAGGTTTTATTCTGGTGGGAAAAAGAACCCTGATATTGTACTGCCAAAAGTGGACCCTACAAGATTAGAGAAGTCATCTTCTACTTATAAGCCTTCATTAATTTACTTTAATGGTGATGGAACTTTAGGGACTAGTGGTAGATTAGGAGAACCATTTAAGTGGGGTAAGGCTAAGGTTTTGTTGGAAGGGAAACAATCATGGAGAAATAGGATACTAGATCCTGGAAGTGAAATTGTGTTGAAATGGAATAAGGTTTTCATTGTTTCTTGCTTGCTGGCACTTTTCGTCGACCCGTTATACTTCTATCTGCCTGGCATAAGTGGGGATAAGAAGAGATTTTGTGTGAAAACTGACTTGCATTTGCAAATTGTTGTCACCCTTTGGCGGACGGTTGCGGATCTCTTTTATCTGTTGCACTTGATCATCAAATTTAGAACAGCTTATGTGGCTCCGAGTTCTCGGGTGTTTGGAAGGGGTGAGCTTGTGAGGGATCCAAATATGATAGCGCGGAGGTACATTAAGTCTGATTTCTTCATCGATCTTATTGCCACATTGCCTCTGCCCCAGGTATGGTAGATTGGTAGTCATTTTAATTTTGTTATCAATGAGTTTTCTGATCCTTTTAGGTATGTTTGATGGTCGTGACTTGTGATATGGATTTTGTAATATTTAGAATAATGATTTTGTAAAAATGCTTCCCATATGTGTGACTTTAATGCTTATCCTCCAATTTTTGTGATTCGAGTCTATGTGGAGTACTGAAACGACCTAATACTAGGGAAAATCTTTAGAATACTGGTAGCCAAATGGCTAAAAGTGTGGAACATGTAGTGATTATTTAGAGCTAGCACTTTCTTAGTAAAAAATCATTTCGGAATCCATTCAAAAACACTATGTGAAAGATATCATTTGTCAGGAGATATTTGCAGCCGAATGTAGTTCTTTCTTATTTGCCGGGATTGTAACATAATTCGCTTGTTAATTCTTTTTTTGAATTTGTGGTTCGTTCAAAATGACCTAAAATAGCCCAAAACCTACCATAATTCGCTTATTTTGATTCGCGATTCGCAAGGAGAATAGTGAATCATGAGACAGTGTGCCAGCCATATGGGTTAAGAAATGCATGAGAACGGTAGCTTTTGAGGTTTATAAATTATAACTATGAATCATCGATGCACACCCCTCCTTATAAAGCAATATGTAAGCACTCTTCTAGAATCTAGAGGAACTGTCATCCAGTCTATCCTACACTATCAATCATGAAAGTTCTGGGTTCCAAATTCTACTTAACTCCAACGAAAAAGTTTTCCTTTAAGTTCCATGACCCAATTGACCATAGTATAGAAGTATAGAAACTTTTGGAAATCAGAGTGAAGTAATGTTATTACTTGCAGTTGCATCTGATTTTTCATGAGACAGATCTCTCCAATCTCCATACGCACTTCACCCCTAAGATTGAAGACTTTCTCTATATCCTGATGCTAACTGTTCAGGAACACCAAACTGCAAAATGCACAATGAAAAGGTCCTGTATAAGAGATGTTATTAGGCCACTGTTAATAGTTTTTGAAACCGATTCATTTCACGCTAAGAAGTCATTACAACCAATTCTTCTCCTTTTCATCAATCCTATTATCATAATTTTATACTCCAATAATCTTCTTTTCTAAAGTCAACTTTTTATTTTTCCTAGAAACATTTATCCTAATCCAAGCATGACCTTAATTAGATTAAAATAATGGACTAGAAAGAGTTCCTATGTGTAGTTTTAGTAATATATTTATAATGATAGACTAATAGTTAAGGCTAAATTCTTGTCCTATTATACAAAACATGCCATTCACCTAACAAGACTAAAAGTTTTTTTTGTTGGAAAATTTAATTAAAAAGGTCCGATTATCTTTTAATGGTCCGACCATTTATTTAACCTACAAAGGTATGAACTTTACATGTCATCATCTTTTAAAGGTTCTACCTATTTTCTTCACCTTATTCCCCAACAAAATTGCCACGCGTCCAACTACAACTAGTTGTTATTTTTTGGAATTAAAAAAATAAAATAAAATTTAAAACAAAAGGTAAATAAAATAAAAATAAAAAAGGTTTTGGAATATATATTAAAAAATTAAGCCCCTCCCTTCCCTTCCATGTACAATCCCCTCTTCCACCAGTAAGGCAGTACCCCTATACTTCTCCACCGCCCCACTCCCCTTTTCCTTGCGCCATCCCTTCTCCCCTTTCCCTGCGCCACCACCACCACCACCACCACTTCCGCACCCCGCTCAAAAACCCCAACCCCTTCAAATTGGGAAAACTTTTGATAAATTTTAATCAAATTCTACCTAATCTGGGTCGAAATTTGATCAATTAGGGTTAGAGTTTGTTCAATTGATTGAATTTGAAAGGAAAGGAGATTTTACGATGGTTCGTCTTCTATTGATACTTTCAAAAGATAATTTTGTTCAATTCTGGGTCGGACTTTCAAAAGATAATCACCTAAAGGTCAAACCTTTAGAATTAAATTTTTCTTTCTTTTTTTTTTGTTTTAAATGGACTTTTGGTCCTCGATCTTTATCATTCACCATATTGTAACTTCACTATTTTGCTCATGTATGCTGATCTTTTTCATCAATATTTATCTGTTCTATTCAAAATGTGTTCACAGTTTGTAATCTGGTTCATCATTCCTGCATCAAGAAGTCCAAGAACTGATCACAATAACAATGCTCTTGCGCTCATTGTCCTGCTTCAGTATATTCCTCGATTATATCTGATTTTCCCTTTGAGCTCTGAAATCATAAAGGCCACTGGAGTAGTTACAAAGACTGCATGGGCAGGTGCAGCATACAATCTGCTATTGTATATCTTGGCTAGCCATGTATGTCTATCATTTTGTTTGTTTTATTTACTGCTTCCCCGTCCCACCCTTTCCTCTTTGCTAGCCATGTATATCTTGGCTAGCCATGTATGAATAAGGATTTTAAATATTTGCAATCCCAAGGGGATTTTAACTTGTAGAAGCCATCTAATATAATGTTATTGATTGTAACTGATTTTTTCTGAATATTTATTGTTTAAGTAGAACAGAACTAGGCCAAAATAATTTCAAAATAAAGGGTTTACTCTTGGAATTTTGATCAGTAGGCATCCTTCTGCTATTCTCTGTATAATATTTTCAGTTCAAGTCACTAGATTCAACTGTGTTTCCTGTGCTATGCTACTGCTTTGCAGGTTCTCGGGGCAGCATGGTATTTGCTATCAATCGAAAGGTATACACATTGTTGGAAGTCCAACTGTAGACAAGAAAAAGGCCCTCCTAAATGTGTGCTTCATTTTTTAGATTGTGATATCTTCAACAGTCCAGCTCGTGTGGCTTGGGCTAATACCACTTCTGTATTCAGCAACTGCGATCCAAAACAAAGTAGCATCCCATATGGAATTTTTGAGGATGCAGTGAAGAAAAGTGTTGTTTCCACCAACTTTATCCGAAAGTACTTCTATTGTTTATGGTGGGGCTTGCAACAGCTAAGGTAGGCCTTCAAACTAACTGTTGGGAATTATTGGAGGGAAGTAGAGAAAATCTATGGAAACAAACTAGAAAACAGATAATGTGAGAAAGATATTTACTTGCTTTCTTGCTTGAAAAGCACCATTTATATAGGGGAAGAAAGCTACCAAATAATAATTGCAACTATTGAAGAGTCGCAACCTTTGGCCTTTCATCTACTTAGGACTCCTAAGTTATTCATTTACACTAATTAATCTAGACTTAATGATGAACTTATTAATTGAGGGAGACTCAATGTCTCATTTACTAACACTAATGGCAGAAATACTTCATACTAGTATATCTGTTAGTGGATCAGTGTTTACGTTATTTTGGAGTGCACTTTTTGAGGAAAATTTTCACATTAATTTTAATTTCAATCAAGAGTGAATGAGAGTTTCTTGTTTTTGATTTAGTTGACGAAGTTCATTGTCGGAAACATGGTCTTTACTATCATTGACAATGAGTGCAAGTGTGCAACAACAAAAAGATGGAGTAGTATTTTTTTTAGTTTATGTTTGTCTTTGAGTTAGTTTGTTAAAATAGACACCAAATCATTTTGAATTTGAAACCAAGTAGAAGTAATAGCCTTTGTTCAGCTGTGTGTGGGAACCTTCCAGTATGGTTCTTTGTTCTTAACAATTGGTGAAATTCCTTGTTATTCTAATTGCATCAAATATATTGTGAAACGTGAATGTAGACTACTATAGTGGGATGGAGGGAGCACTATCATTGAAATGGTTACATGCTCAAGAAACTTGGGATTAAGGTTTGAGGCAAAGGACCGGAAGGAAAAGGGAATTTAGAGAAGAAGTATTGTGTTGACTTTTGATGCTTTTCATGTGAAATATCTAGATGCTTTGTGGAAGTATTATTGAACATTCTGATAGTAGATACGATGTAGATGCCAGTTTTCTTTGATAAGTAGTCAAGAAATATATTAGGAAGACACTTAAAATCTAGAGGTTGTCAGTTGTGAGCTATATGCAAATGGGGCACTGAGGAGAAAATATGTTTGCATAAATTTATTTCCAGATTTGAAAATTGTTGAGTATTGCTTAAAGGCTTAAATATGAATTTAATCATACAAGAGTCTCCCGAGTTTCAACTTTCTATCTTTCTTACTGGTTCACTATTACCCCGTTGTTGCACATGTTCAAACCGTCTTAAACATGTCTCTTTCATTTCATAAACTTCAATAAAACTTGCCCATCCCATGAAGTGTGTGACTTGGTTATTTTTTAATATTTCCAATTTTGCCATTTTCGTCCCAAATTTTGTGGGCTAACCTTGTTGGGAATTCGGATGTTGAGAATTTGACATGAGTACGTGAGGTGAAATTATAAGTCAAGAAACTCAGGTTATTGCTGTATTTGGTGTTCTATTTAAGTGTTATCTTGATTGGTCCATGGAAGCTGCTAGAAATCTCTTCCAAGATACTTGATGAATTTTTAAATTTTCACTAAGAGAACTAATTTATTCCACAATTGTAGGTAGAAATATAGTTAATTAACCCATTATCTTGTTTCAATTGTGAAACCAGCCCTCCTAATCGTTACCTAATTGACAATGTAATTATCAAATGTCAATAGAAATAAACCTCCGCCTTCATTTTCACACTAACATGTAACCAAAGCCATTACGTGATGCCAAAATAACAATGTGAAAATCACATTTCTATGTTAATGTGATATACGTGTTTGTTATAAATGTTAATTTAGTTCTTTTGTTTGCTAATTCAATCAAATTCAACTTTCTTTGTCCTCATTGCTTGACAACACATTTTTCACAAAGTACAATGTATCCATCTTTTGTTGCTTACTTCTGCACTGTACGAATCACAACTTGATCTTCACTATTTACATGGATACATCAGTGTAAGTAATATGAAACCCTTTATGGTGTTATTTTTGATTAGGAAGTTATAATTGCAGAAGTCATCAAACACTTTGTTTCCTACTTTTCTTTGTCTTGTAATTTCTTGGCAAACTCGCATCTTCATGTCTTAAGAGTCAGACTCACTACTTTACGCATGAATTGTATATTTGGGCAAAAGCGAGTGTTCCACTGCTGTGATTGTTGAGAATTTGACAAAGGTATTTGAGGTAAAATTAGAAGTTTGAGTTACTCAAATTCTTAGTATCCGATTTACTGTGGTGAATTTTACTATGATGCTATAATGTAAGTAATGCCGATAAAGGTTTCTATGCATCACCTCGTGATAGGTTAGAAATTGAACTTCTTGTGTATATATTGTATTTAACATGTTTTGGTGCCTAGAATGTTAATGGGCAAACATTTTGTTACCAAATAATGCAAATAGTCCATAGGTGTACCAATTTAGCTTGTCTTCCACTATAATATAACATTGTTCAGGGATGGATTCTCTCGAAGGAATATTGCTGCATAATCTAAATGTTGGATATGATTTGTTTGAAGGATGTTGATATACCTTTCTACATTTCCTTTTCAGTTCTTATGGGCAAAATCTGGATACTACCACATTCATTGGGGAGACGTCATTTGCCATACTAATTGCAATTGTGGGTCTTGTCTTATTTGCACATTTGATTGGGAATATGCAGGTATCTGCCATCCTTGACTTTGTTTACTCTGCATTTTCAAATTATTTCTTGTGGTGACAAAGTATAACTTGAATGTCTTGTTTGCTCAACTAGAGCTGGAGATGTGTTTTCCCATTTGTCAATTATATACTCGAACGGAATCTATGCTCTTCATTTATAAATTTTTTTCTTGCAATGGACTACAACTTGATTCTTTTGTTTCGTCTAATGTTATGGAAATGTTGGTCTTTCTCATACCCATTTACTCTCTCCATTTCAATTACATATGTTTAGTTTTTATGTGGCCAAAATGTACGTCTTTTTATGATCTGTGTCCCCTGCTTAATATTATTTGGGTGACATCCTTGATGGAACTTCTTGAAAAGCCGTAATGAGAACACGTTGCGTTCCATTGTTGCCCCATTGCCTGAAGTGGCTTCCTTGTTGGATAGTGTGAGCATTGGTTAGGTATTTGCTACTTTACCCTTGTAATAACAAATAGGCCATTTCTGAACCCTTCCATCATGCACATATGAAAAGGTACTTGGATGTTTTCTTGGGGATAAATAAACTAGAGATGAACAAACAAGAACTGGTTTTAGCATAATGAAACAAATCATTTCTTATGCATGACAACCCTTGATGAAAATCTTGTACTTCGGAGTCAAAATATTCCAATATATTTAGCCGTAGATTTATAAACTTCAAAACATGTGCAGTGACCAAATTTTTGCCTTTCATGTGACTATACGTTGGTCCAATTGTGACTCCATCGGATCCTTGTTCATTTTGGTATATGAGCTATTCATGAGCATGTGTATTATTTTTTTTTTTCTGAATCTTCCTTTTGATGAATTTGATGTAGACATATCTTCAATCTATCACTGTGAGGCTTGAAGAATGGAGGCTCAAGCGAAGAGATACTGAAGAGTGGATGAGACATCGGCAACTCCCTGAAGATCTGAAACATCGTGTCCGACGCTTTGTACATTCTAAGTGGCTTGCGACTCGAGGAGTTGATGAAGAATCTATTTTGACTAGCTTGCCTACTGACCTACGCAGAGACATTCAACGCCACCTTTGCTTGGATCTTGTTCGAAGGGTATGCCTTTTTTCTGATTAAGGGGTAGGCTAGAGAAGCCCACAAACAAGAAGGGAGATGGAATAAATCTTTCCTATAAAGTGGTGAGAATTGAACCCCTTCACAAGGGTAAAAGGAGAAACCCTCAACCACTAGGCTAACGTATGATTCATTTATAAGTTCATTACTCTAGAGCTGAGGAACAACTCTCATTTATCCTTCTCCCAACCAAATTAACGGTTATTTTAGACTGAAACAACCTCTTTGATATCACTAATAAGTGAAAGGTTGCATAATCCAACCCCGCCAAACCCGACATTGGTGGGAGCCACTTAACGACATTGGGCTAATGTAATGTTATTGTAATACTAAGTATTGCTTATCCGTTTGGTTTTTTACCGTGTAATAACCAGCTACCCTATTATGCAGGTGCCTTTTTTCTCACAGATGGATGATCAGCTACTTGATGCAATCTGCGAACGCCTCGTATCCTCGTTGTGCACTGAGGGCACATATATTGTTCGAGAGGGTGATCCTGTGACAGAGATGCTTTTCATCATTAGAGGGAGATTAGAAAGTTCCACAACAAATGGGGGTCGAACGGGTTTTTTTAATTCGATAACTTTAAAGCCTGGAGACTTTTGTGGTGAAGAGTTGCTTGGTTGGGCTCTGCATCCCAAATCTTCCCTTAATCTTCCCTCTTCAACCAGAACTGTGAGAGCCCTTGTTGAAGTGGAATCCTTTGCCCTTAGAGCAGAAGATCTAAAGTTTGTCGCCAATCAATTTAGACGACTTCACAGCAAAAAACTTCAGCATACATTCCGGTTTTACTCTCATCATTGGAGGACTTGGGCTGCCTGCTTTATACAGGCTGCTTGGCGACGATCCAAGAGAAGAAAGATGACAAAATTTCTTTCCTCTTTGGAGTCCTTCTCTTCGGAAAGAGATGACGATGAAACTAGAGAGGAAGTAGATTCCCCCTCAACTCCTCGAGTGAAACCAACCTTAGCAGTTACATTGTTGGCTTCCAAATTTGCAGCAAATACCAGAAGAGGAGCTCAGAAGATTAAATTGCAGAAGCCTGAAGAGCCTGATTTTTCCGTTGATCCTGATGATGATTGAGCACATATCACATTTGCATATAGATAAACAACTTAAGCTTCAAAACCGATTGTCATACGGTAAAAAGAAAAAAGGCAGTGAAGTCAAAGTCGATGTTCACAGGGCACAGTTTCTGGAAATTTCTGCTTGGTTCTGCACAGAAGATTTCCAGGGAAGTAAGGGGGGCCACTGAGTAGTTTTGTGGATGATCAAATTGAAGTATCTGTGAGACTACAATATAGGATTCAAAAAAGTGTAACTGTACATTGATAAATTAGTTTATTTGTCACTGAAATGTGACAATCATGTAAATGCGTAGTACACAAAAGACCAAGATTACAGATATTTCTAGCTAGTATAATATTTTTTATTATTGTTTTAAATTTAAAAATTTAAGTGGATGATCACTGGAATTGATTAATTTGGTTCATGAAGCGGATGCTTGATGTTAATCTTTTAGGATTAAACTTTAATATTGTTATTGTACATTTGCTCCTCTTATACCAAAATTTCTATGCATGTGGATGTTTATTTGCAAAACACAAGGGAGTTGGCCTCTTGGGGATGATCAGGCAGGGCATAATTATGGCGTAAAATGTAAAATTCTGCTAAATAATAAACTGCTATTTTAGATAATTAAACATTTTTTTCAACCGCTATTAGAGATCTTAGTTAACAATTGATCTACAACCGCTATCTCGATTAGCAGTTCATTATGGAAATTGGTTTTCATAGCGATTTTATTTAGGTGAATATACCCGAAAAAATAAAGCTTTTATGTGATGCAATGTGAGTTTTTTTTCTTTCAAATTGCAATATAAGAAAATAAAGTATAGCTTACTATCTTTATTTTCATATTTTGAATTGTCTCTTTAATTTTGCTATATTTTCATATTAATGATTTCATATTCTCCCTTCTAGTCCTATACTCCTACTTGTTTTCACCAATTTATTTAATTCTCCATTTATTAACTCATTTTTTTTTTCATTTTATTCATATATTTCATTTATATTTTTTTTTCACTTGTATTCATTATAATAAATAAAAAAAATTATAAACGTATATGTACATCAAGCCAACACTATTGACTCCATGAATCATTACAAAATTAACTTAAAAATATGTGAGTTTTTTTGAGTTATATGATGTAAATTTAAGTAAAAGGAGTTACATACCAAAGTAAATTCCATAAAAAAAAAATGTTCCTTTTCTTTCCATATTATTGTTTTTTTTTGTTTTGTTTTTTTTAATATTGCATGTAAATTTTATTAACATTAGTATTTAATAGTGTATATAATTAAACACAATTGAACAACTGATCTTCTGAGAGACCGTCTTTCAGGCTCAATCCATTAAACCTTAATGTCCACGTACTGTATTCTTAATGCCTACTTACAATATACTTAATGTCCATCGAAAAAGTACTTAAAATGCTACTTTAATATTCTTAATACTTACCGAAAAACTTAGCATGTTAGCCTACTTACTATTCCTTAATGCCTATTTACAATATGCGCAATGCCCACCGAGTAAATACTTAATTACTTGCAATACTCTAAATGCCTACATTTAATATTATTAATGTCTATTGATAAACTTATTTTATATTTTTCTTTTTAGTTAGCTTAATTATAATTAATCTTTCAAAAAGACTATCTCTCATAAGAATTTGTAATAATTGAATATGTATGTTGACAAATATGTAAAAATTAAATGAGACAGATAATAGTGAATTAGAATTAAAAAAAAAAAAGGTCCATGAAGGAATGGGAAAGGAAACGAAAGGGTGCTCTCTTCCTCACAAAAGAAGAGAAGTGAAAGGCAGAGGATTAGAAACACTGGAACATTTTCAGTCTCAGGGATAATGTTGGTTACATTTACAGAGGCAGCACCTATTGCGTCTACTTCCTCTCTCATCTCACTTTCTCTCTCTTCCCCTCCTAAACTCCATCAATATTCCACAACTTTCAGATGCAGGCTCAACTATGGCTTCCGCACCAAACCCACCTCTTCCATTGCTGCTTCTCTCTCCTCCACCACCACCCCATCCAGGTATTTTCTTTATCTTTTTATTTTTGTCCTTTAATTTTTCCTTATATGAGCATTTCAGCCATTGGGTACTTGTATGCTGTAGAAAAGATCTTTATTTTCCTTTGTATAATGAAGAATTTTAGTAAGTAAATTGCTCTTTGGGACATTTGAGGAAGTGGGTTCCTCTTATTTCTTACTGTTAATTATAAAGGTTGGATCTTTCTTAGTTTAATATCAGTATATGTTGTTATTGTTGTATTTTCTTGCAAGAGAATGCACATATTGGTTGAAATACTAAGGCCCCGTTTGGTTATTTGTATTGAACGGTGAGGATGAGAATGAATTTTGGTGTTAATTTTATTAAAATGCGGTTATTTCCATGGTAATGAAACTCTCGATTGCCACTAATATCACTTTACATATGGTAATGGATTGAAATAAATTTTGTGAAGATTATTTAGGGTAAAAATGTAAAGAATATGAATAATTGTTTTGCTCAATTTGTATTGATAAAAAAGATTACAATGTATAGCCACAAATTAGGATAACAAAAGGAATGTCCCATTGAAATTATAGAATATAATCCTAACTAAATAAGTACATGATAATGAAAATGATACAAAAGATATAAATCAGATATTTACTTAACAAGAACAAGATTGGACATAAACGTTGTAAATAGTATTCCCACCATTTAATACCAATATCTAAACGAGCTATAACAGAATATAAGAGGAAGAATGTAATTTGATGGTTCATATTGCCCGCCCCATGTTTTCGGATTAATGCTTCGGCGTAGATTTGTTGCTGCTGCTGTTGGGTTCTGGCTCTTTTTCTCACACATTCTTGTCCTTCTTTTGTCCACAGCTATGAAAGTTCAGTGTTTGATCCATTGGGTATAGAGCAGGATAAGTCATGGAATGTGGCTAGGGCTTGGGATGATGTTCTTAGGCTTGTTTCACATACTTTTGACAGTAATTCTAGTGCAAGAAAAGACAGACCAACCTCAGGTCGAGGAGCTGCAGGTGTGAATGTTAGTCCGATTTATCATGTTAATCACTTAAAAATAATTCTGGTTAATAATTGTTGTCTGAGTCCTTTTAATTTTTGTTAGTGTTAAAATGACAGCTGCAATTGAGGATAGTTCCATTGATTTTGGGGACTTCTTTAAAGGCCCATTACCTGGGAAATTTCTGAAATTGTTGGGGTATTTAGCCTTGTCTCGACTTGGGATATACATTCCTCTTGGAGGAGTAAATCGAGAGGCGTTTGTGGGTAACTTGGATCAAAACAATTTCATTAGTACTTTGGACTCTTTTTCTGGGGGTGGTATCGGACGGCTTGGGATTTGCTCTCTTGGAATTGTTCCTTTCATTAATGCACAAATCGTGTTTCAACTCCTTGCCCAAGTCTACCCTAAGTTGCAAGATCTTCAGAAAAGAGAAGGCGAAGCCGGGAGGAAGAAGGTTCTACAGTATACCCGCTATGCGTCAGTGGGGTTTGCTTTAGTACAGGTGAGGGAGATTTCACAATTCTTCCAAAAGCTGATTACTTTTGATTGTTCACCAAGCCTTTTTTGTTGGTTCTGTGTATCCATGTTGAATCCTACACGGCTTTTCAGTGAGGATTTTCTGGGTTAAGGCCCAGCTGAAATGACTTTACATAATAAAACTTATAATCTAAGACTTCCGAAGAATTTTTAGACAACTATAGTTCATCCTTTCTTAATCAGATGGATACATTTCACTACTACCTAATTACTTTAACATGTACTTTGTGGCACACTGAGAGAAAATGCTCATCCTATGACAGGCAATTGGGCAAGTACTTTTTCTTCGTCCATATGTAAATGACTTCAGTACCGAGTGGGTTCTTTCATCAGTTATCCTTTTAACGCTTGGTTCCGTATTTACAACATACCTTGGTGAACGTATATCCGACTTGAAGCTTGGAAATGGTACATCGCTACTGATTTTCACAAACATCATCTCATACTTACCTGCATCTTTTGGAAGGACAGTTTCACAGGCGTATCAAGATGGAAATAACACTGGTCTTGCCATTATTGTTGTGTCATTCATTTCCTTGGTTTTTGGTATTGTATATGTTCAGGTTAGTAAGATAATGTGCAATTTTGGAGGGATGCATTACATTACTAGTAAAAGCTCGAAGGTTGTGATAACTTTGAAAATTTTTTCTCAGGAAGCAGAGAGAAAAATTCCAATGAACTATGCTTCAAGATACTCTGGTAGAAGTGGGGGACTTCAAAAGTCCGCTTACCTGCCCTTCAAGGTATGTAGTTTATTAAAGGCAATGATAAAATGTTGCAAATCTGCATAGATATTGCTGCTTTTTGTGTTGTTGAGAGCATTGAAGGGTCCACAGTTAATGAATAATTTAAGCTATTTTATAATTTTTCTGTCCGCATCTAATTTCCGAAATGTGTTTGTTACCAAACTATAATGCTAACTCTTTTTATAATTTTTCATCTCAGCTACATCCTACTAATTTTTCGAGGTTAGTGTTATACTATGACTTGTAATTATTGTAAGATCCTGAAAATAATTGGTGTAGACTAGTAGGATGAGAATTTTTGTTAAGATATTACTTGAAATTTTAGGTCCTCAGATATTGAATTATTACGATTATTTAAAGAATAATTTGCAAATTACGACCTCAATGTTTAGGACTTTTGCAAATTACAACGTCAGTGTTTATTTTTTGCGATTTACAGCCATCAACGTACCAAAGTTTAAATTATCAGGCCAATTCACATAATTCCGATCATTTAATTGGTCGCAATTTTAGGTTTAGTGGTCATAATTATGTGATTTGGCCTAAACACTGTAGACTAGAATACTTTGGTGGCTATAAATCACAAAAAATAAACATTAAGGTTGTAATTCACAAAAGTCCTAAAATTTAAGGCTATAATTTGCAAATTAGTCTTATTTAAATAAAGTCAATATTTCTTCTCCACAAGCAGTACTTCCAAAAACCCTAATATACTAAATAGTTGGAATATACACTTACCTTTTGTGTATTCAGTCAACTTTACCATGCTCTTTGATCAACCTTTTTAAGCTTAAATATTGTTGCGTTGATTTAACTGAAATGAAAGTGATTACTTGGAAATGAATAGTTACATTCTATGCCCCCATTCTCTGTTATCAAAATTAAAAATTAAAAATATAAAAAATCAAAGATGTATAGCTGAATCTCTTTTTTAATGAGGGAAGTGATATGTTTAATTTGAGAGGTGTGCTATGTGCCTTGTAAAAGTGAATATGTTCTACTAGGGCCTAGGAATATGAATATTGGAGTATGCTCTTTGGGAGCTATTTTGAGTGTGCAGTAGATGAGAAATATAAAGCTGTATCAAATATTATTAATCCGATACTTTTGAGGGTCTCTCTAGGGCGGGTTAAGATGGATCTCAAGCACGCTGCTTTTGCTATTGGGTGGTAGAGGTTGGTTCTTTATATTCTTAAAAAGAAAAGTCTATTGACCGTCATACTCATTTATTCTATAAGAGGTTAACTTTTAGTTTATTACTAAATCAATCGCCGAAAGGATTTACACTTTTTTGGGGTTTATTAATTTGGGGAAGTTTATGTGGTGGTTTGTATTTTAGATGGCTAGATGATGGGGTAAAGAATAGTTTTGCGTATTTGATTGAATTTTGTAATTTTTTATAAGGTAATAGAAAAAAATGGGCTGGCCCATTCCAAAATTATAAAATAATTTAAATTAAACAAATGAGTATAAGGATAAAAAAAAAAGGGGTAATTCATAACCCTTTGGGCACAGCCCTAAATGGGAAACATGTAATTTATTGGGGAACGGAGGGTGTAAGATGTTTTCTTTGTTCCACTGTAATTCACTGTTATAAATTGGCAAGCAATGATTCTTGTGATGGACATGAATAAGGTTATAGCTTAATAGGTATGTAGCAGGATATCCGAGGCCATAATGCCGATTATTGAATATTAAAAGATATGGTCTATGATACCAACACATTTCCCAGTGTCTTATTCTATTCATCATCATCATCATCATACCCAATGTTTTATTGTTATATACTAATATTATTATTATATGGAAGACTTTGATGCTTTCAACTTTAAATGAAAGGTGAAGTGAAAAGTTCGGATGCATATGATATGGTATTGTGAAGGTTGGAGTTTTTGCTACTAAGCTCTGAGAAAGGATATATTCTTTATCAAGTTTTAATGGCTTTTAAATGAAGGAGAATAACTTTCAGTGTGTTGACAACTAAAAGATGCTCTAGTTAGAAAATTTGAGGATGGACGGATTGAGAAAGGCAGAGGCTGAGGGACCGAGTTGGATGGATGCGGTGAAGAAAAATATGTCAGGACTAAATTAGCTGAGACAGGAATGAATGAAAAGGAGTATGGTGCAAACTATTTCATGAGTTGATTTGTTTTGGTCATGTAGTGAACTCCATTTTTTCGACATAAGGCTTTGGAAGTTGTTTATGTATTTTGGGTGTTTTCTTTTCAATTTTTTGTACTTTTGAGGCAATGTTCAGTTTTGTTAAAGTATAAGGATAAATTTAAATTTGAAAAAATTAAGTTCTGTGCAGTTCAGGTTAGTATTCATATAACTTAATCATGTAAATTTTAGTTCTTTCCAAAAAGTCTCCTAAAGTGTGATGCTTGTCAATGAAATCCTCTGCATGCCGTCTTAATGTGAGCAACACATTTATAGCTTTTGGTTGTCTTGTGTGGCAGTGACAACTTACTTGGTAATTTTGATTGAATTTTAGTCTGAAGTTGTTAACAGACCCTGCTACGCATGCTCCACGACCCGTGTGACCCAGAGATGCTCTATGATCTAGGCATGCTTATCAAGAGACACTCAAACTCCTCAATTAGTATGAATATGATGTAAGAAGAGCATATGGGGCAAATTTGTTGTCTTTTCTTCTTCTATCTTTTTTCCCTTGTTTCTTCTCTTACTTTATGTCCCAGTACCTAAACCATAAATGACCCACCATTTGTCATTTTATTGTTGATACTCTTTCTCCCTCGATCTTTGTGTCCTATGCTATATTTGGCTCTTGGGGAACTATAGATGAAACAAACGTGAAGGGAAGTTTGTGTATTAAGGGATTCAATGTGGTTCAGTGCATTCCTACATTAGAATTTGATGCTCTTTTGTCATCGATTATTGATTTATTCTTGTACTCTTTTACAAAAAAAATACACAGGTGAACAGCGCTGGAGTAATGCCTATTATATTCTCGACATCATCGTTAGCTCTTCCTGCCACACTGGCCCGTTTTACTGGTTTAGATATTCTAAAAAAAGCTGCAGTTGCTTTAGTTCCTGGAGGTAATGCTTGTCCTGGTCAACTACTTTGCATTGTTTACTTTGGCAAGTTCATATTTTATGCCATAATCTATACTTGCAAGTTTATCCCAATTACCTTGAAAAAGCATCATCGATGATTGTGCTGGAGTGATTAAGTAGTTTCATCATGTGTTTCTTTTTTGTTGGGGGGGAGGACTTGAGCACAACACTAGACTGAATGGTTGTGCATTAGGTTTTGATGCCATCACAATTCACGCTTCAGTTTTTGGTTTTCCCTTAGTGATTAGAAGTATTTTTCTTACATGTGAAGGGAAAGATAACTGAACATAAATCAAGATTTGAATGTCTAAAAGCCTTTATGGTTAGGTTTGCAGGCCATGAAAATGATTTCAGAACATTTGTTTTGCATTGTGTTTCCCATTATTTAAATGATATTTGTACCCTAGTGAAACTTCACAACTTTTTGAATTAAGTTACTTTGGGCTAAATCCTACCACCATTTGCTTTCCAAACCTATGCCATAGAATTAAGTGGATACTTCAAATACCTTGGGTTCATATTTCCGAGTAGTGGGGACATCCTACAAGATTTGACTAGGTGACAGAACTGAAGAGTGGCAATTGGAGTATTATGTGATCGAGGTGTCATTAAAGTTAAGGAGCTTTATCGAATGACCATTAGATTGACACTATTATATGGATTAAAAATGTTGGGTTTTTAGAAATGATCATAGTAGATAGATGAGAGTAGCGAAAATGTGAATGTTTCAATGGATGAGTGGGCATAACTTAAAAGGTAGATTCGACGAAGATATAAGAAAGGATTTAGAAGCTGCAAATATTGAGAAAAAAAATGAAAGAGAATCATTTAAAATGGTTTGGGCATGTGCAAAGATAGGGTATTAGCGAACCGATAAGGAAGATAGAAAGTTTAAGCTTGGCAGGCTTAAGAAAACGGGGAGGAAGATCGAAGATGACTTGTAGTACAGGTGTTGAAAAGGATATGATTGACCTAGACTTACAAATTGAGATGGTAGGAAATTGGAATGTATGGAGAAGAAGAATCTATGTTGTCGACCATTAGAATTAATATATTGATTCATGTAGCTGACCCAATCTTTTGGGATTAAGGCTCTAGCAGTGTTTTTTGTTTTTGAGATAAATCAATTCTTATCCTTAACAATACTTGTCTACTTGAAACAAACACTTCTCGGAAAGGATTTTGGAAATGAGGGGTTAGTAAATTTAGAACCTTTTAGCAGTAATCTTATTGATTCACCATGGTGTAAACACTTTTAGTTGACAATGAGCATAATGGTTGAAATTCAGCACCGCTTAATAGTGCAAAAACAAGGTAGCATCATTATATCACAACTATAAAAGGTTTTTGAACCACAACTGAAATATAGGTCAATCAAACTGCAACTATAGACATTGACCATAAATTCCGTTTCATGATCGTGACCGAAGCCATATTTTTGCACTATATTGCTGAGTGGTTACTCTTGGAAACAAACTAACCAGAATTTTACACGGTATGCGTCTGATCTAGTATGGCCCATTGCTGGTGTTACTACTTCAATTGTGGTTTTTGGATTATGTTTGCAAATGCAATTAGGTTTGCTTTAGTTTTGTTATAATCTAACCAGAACACGTCTATTAGCTTGCCCAAACGCTAAACATATTATAAAGGTTCTTGTTCATGGCTTAGATAATATAAATGAAAACATATACTAAATTGAAATTAAAACTAACTTTCTTTCTGACTCCTTCAAGGCTCCAACCTGTTTATTTATTTATTTTGTCATGTAAAAATTGAATTTCTTTTTGAACAATGATGATATAATAAATACAACTGAACAAAGAAGAATTACGGATCGAGTTGCTTGTGCAATGAGGACAGATTGCTGTTTGGAAGATTTAGAAACTTGAAAACACTGCCAAATGTTTGTGGTACTTGATGTGGGAAACTAATCACAAGCTCTAAGAAGTTATTGGTGTTGAAATTTGATTATTATTTCGAGTATGGGTTCTAGGGTTTTAAATATACGCTAAGTCGCTAATGATGTTGAAAGAAATTGGGTGGGTTTTTATTTTATAGGATTGCTGAATTGAAATCTTTATTATCTAATGAATACGCAACATACAAGACTTTTCGAAATAGGTATGTAGATGACAGTGACACACACCTATACACCAGTCAAACATAATTCGCTTGTTAGTTCACCTTTTAAATTCGTGATTCGCTCAAAATGGTTTAGAAAAAGACTAAAACCGATTATAATTCGCTTTTATCGATTCATGATTCGCAAGGCGATTAGCGAATCATGTGACACTGCTATACACACATACAAGACTTGTCGAAATAGGGAGTACATGTTAGGCTTTGGCAGCATCATCAACAAGACAATTTTGCATGAATTTTTTTTGGATTTGCATCCGTGTCTGGGTTGCATATTTATACTTATAAAGCTCATTTTATCAGACCATCTTTTATTTTCGAGTATCCTAAATTCTTAACTAACTATAGACCATCTTTACAGGTTCTTTCTACCTTCCAACTAACATCTTATTAATAGCCTTCTTCAATTATTACTACACTTTCTTGCAATTGGATCCTGATGATGTGAGTGAACAACTAAAGCGACAAGGTGCATCCATTCCACTTGTCCGACCTGGTAGAAGTACGGCCCTCTTCATAAAAACGGTAATCCTGATCTCTTACTTTTAACGTGATGATTTTAGACTGTTCTGATACCAGGGGCGAATCTAGAACAAAATCAATGATGTTGATGATATTTAAAAAATGTGCTTAAGGCGGTGTGAACTCAGTTTAATGCATTCACATAGCAAATCTTCAACCAACCATTGGCGGAATTAGCATGAAACAACGCATTAAAAAAAAATGCAAAAACAGTTACACATTAACAAACTGTTAACTTAAATGCACACAAGTCTAACCATACTTGGGGAAGTTGAGATTAATTTAATGTTGATAATTTTAGGTAAGCATTTTTCAGTGAAACTCAAAATTAATATTGCTGATCAATAAAAACAAAAATCATGATTTTGTGTATAAAATTTATTTTGGTATGAATTATACATAAAATCTATTTTTAATTTTTATTAAAAAAAATGTGATATTATTACACTAAAAATATATTCCATCTACTCAATACAGATTACTATTAATCCACATTGATATTTAACAATAATAATAAGGGAGTGAAGGATGAATAGTTGGGTGTATTTTGATTTATCGATAGTTGTATTTTAAGGGGAGAATCTTGGATTTTTATATTTGCTATGTGTGTTGTGTGGATAATTGTTGTTTATACACGTGTTTCTTGAGTTTCATATTTGACGTTTGGAGTCAATTGTTGTACTTGTGTTTGGTTATTGTATTAAGATCTTAAATTTTGTAAATTAATAGACTAGCTGTAACGGTAAATATTTTGTTTTTTTTATTTCAATACTTATATTTTGATACTAGAGTAAAGTCAAAAAAAATTAAACAAATAAATATATTAACTATCTTTTATATCACCATTATTATTTTATTTAAATTTATATCACAGATATCTTTAGGCAAAGTCATAAAAAATTAAACTTTTAAAAAATTAATTAAATTTCGCAACCCTATGTTTTAAATTCTGGGTCCGTCATTGCTGAACCAACTAAATCAACACATATATTAGTATCTAGGTATATAATTTTATACATAAGTATAATGCTGTCAGTTGACATCATTGAATGACCTTGGGTTCGCCTGTGCTGGTAGCAACATTATTACATCTCTTTCATATGTGTTTGTACCATGAGCAGAGAAGATTGTTATTTTAAGGATATACCGGTAGTGGTTTCTTGAGTAATGTAATTGAAGTACGTATTAGATGTTGGTAAAAATTAGTATTTAGGAAAGCGTGCATTTAATTCCAAGCCAGAAATACTTTTACTGATTTTTGGTTTATGATCATTGGGATGTGCTAAGTTTTTACTAAGCTAGTTGTCACAAACCTCTCTCATGGGACTTAATGACGAGCACTTACTGAGTCACTGGAACCAGGGGGTCTTTGAGGGTGTGCGAGGTGATCGACCGTGTAGGGCATCCTTTTTCTCACGTATATGAAAAAGTTAACAAAAAAAGAAATATGTTAAGTTAGTTTGGCACAAGGCTACAAATTTTTCAAGACGACTCTGACTAGAACTGCTCTATTGATTCATTTAGCCAACTCTAATTATTTGGGATCAAGGCTTTAGAATTATTGATATGTTATCCTGCGATATATAGTGTTATGGCTTACAAATTATGTATTCTACAATACTTGGTGTACTGCTTTTCTTGTGCATAGCATGCTGATACATTGTATTGTCAAAAATTCAGGTTCTGAGTCGGATATCAATTCTTGGTTCTGCTTTCTTGGCAATACTCGCTGCTGGTCCAGCCGTAGTTGAACAAGCTACTCATCTCACTGCATTCCGAGGATTTGCAGGCACTTCTGTGCTTATCCTTGTCGGCTGTGCAACCGACACTGCGCGAAAAGTTCAAGCCGAGATAATTTCGCAGAAATATAAGAACATTGAGTTTTATGATCTTAACAAATGACAAGTATGTTCTTGCAGGATGTTCTAAGAACAAGGTAGATAGATAGAAATGGAGACGTTTCTTGGGAGTAACTATTTGCTGTTGATCTTTAACATATAATCATGTTGCATTTCTCTTGTACTTATCAAAATTCTTTTTCCATATGTATAGAAAAAAATATATTTCAAATTAGCAAAACTAATTAATGAGTTCACAACTGAAAGGCACAAACCTAAAAGTTCATAACAAAATACTTGTTGGTAACTAATAGGAGGGGTGAAAATTATTTAAATTGTAAATTTTCATAATATGCTCGTAAAATTTTTTTTTTTAGAAAGTGATCAGTTTCAAATTATTATTTATTTATGTTAATGCTCATGATAAATCTAATATTTGTCGTAAAAAATAACAATTTTGTAATGAAATTAGAAGCGTAAAAGACGAGTCTATGTACATAAATAGATATATAGTAAAATTAAATGAGAGATAATCATAAATGAAAATATCATATGCACGGTTGCTACAATACACATCGTTTGTCCAAATATTGATTAGGGTTGGAGTCGTTTGAGTAATGATTGTTGTATGTCGGTTATTTGCTTTTTTAGTTGATTTGTTCAACTAGTTGAAAATGTTAACTGTTTTGGGTGGTTTTTAAGCTAATTGAATAAGTCAACTGTTTAAAAAATTAAGTATTGTCCATTAATTTTTTATACTATGAAAAGTAAACAAACCAAAAACTATTAAAAAAGCATCAAAGTTAGTTTTATAATTTTGGCTTAAAGCCAACTTTTCAATGAATAGAGTCGGTCTTGGGGGTAGGTTAAAGGGGCCGCCGACCAAGACCTAAGCCTAAAGATTAGAAATTTAGTTTAGTATGGGACCTGTTGTAATGAATAAAAAAGTCCAAAAAATATTTAAAATATAAAGTAGTGATAAGAAGATGAGTTCACCTTTCTCATTTTCCTTAGCATAAATCAATTTTTTACTTGAGAACAGAGACTTTTATGATGCTATGTAATGGATTAATGATGTGAAGAGATTGTTAGATAAGATAGTACATTGAAATGCTCCTTCTTATCAACCGGTCAAGTTATGCATCAAATTTAATTTTAAAAAGCTCACCTTTTAGTATTTTTTTATAAATATCTCACTTTTTAATTAATTTTGAAAATCCGACATTTACCGTCCATTTTCTTTTTAAGTACTTTCCAGTTTTCTCCACTTTCAATATTGATTTTTCCCCCAAAAAAAGAAATTCAAATATACCACGTGTCACAAATATGTCACATTCTAACTGGTTTATTTTTTAATTTCTAGTCGCAAACCAAAACCTCCATCTAAAACACCCTCAATACTCTTACCATCGTTATTAACATGCAACTTTTGAGTGTATTCTGTGTTTGTTCTTGTTGAACTTGTGGGTGTCATGGAAAGGGAGGCGGTGAGATGAGTGGTTAGTAGGGAGGGGGCAGGTTGTTCAGTTAATTTCTTTTTCCTTTTTTATTAGTTTTTCTAATTACATTTTTTTATTTAAAAAATAACAAGCACCAATCCTTAGTTGACCCATGATTTAATGATGTTTTGTCAAATATTAACATGTTTAATAGGTTAAGAGTCATTTCATCCTTTAAAAGAAAATGGGTAGCAAAGGTCTAATTTTCAAAATAAAATAAAAGGTGGGATAAAATTTTAAAAGAGAATTCCTTAAAGGTCGAATTTTTAAAAATAATTTTTCTTTATATTTTTGTTATGATTATGATCATATTATTGGGTGTTAGATAACTATTATCTATAAAGTTGCTAATCGCACCTAATAGTATCTTACATTCAGCAAGCTAAAAAGCCATTAACCCAATATTTTTTAACTATTTAACCAACCAATAAACTTATAATCAAAAATCAACTAAATATTTATTTACCGAATAACCTCAAAAGACTTGTTTACAACTTGTATATAAATGGGCCCATATGGTTGGCCACTTGCTCCTTGGCTGCTACAAAGCCTATAACCAAAGAACGAATCATAACATTTTCATGGATGTCAAACTTCAAATACAATGTATGTATCATAACAAGTACAAGCCTTTTTCAAACCTTTTGCCAAACAATTCAACACAATAATACTTGGTAGTTGTTAGTTGTTAGTACTACCATTTTGCTGCAATTTATATCAATTGAAAAATTGTACTTAGAACCTTAATTATTGCGTGTTGGCTAACACTTCGAAATTTTGGACCATGTAACCATTCTCTATAAAACCTTTCTTATTTGATATGTAGAATGAACAAGGTAATGTATCAAATGAGTATTATGATATAGTTAAAGGTGCATTTATGTTAAACGAAATACTCCATTATACTTTATGATCCAACCATTTTAAATATTTTTTTTTTTTTTGAAAAAACTCTATATTCTACAAGCTTCATTATATATAATTATAGGTGTTCATTCGGATTATCGTGTTAATTTTAGGTCATGAGTTTTGTGTCGGTTCAAAATCAGATTTTGTATTCACATTGGTTTTTACATAACTGTAAATCCGTTTTTAAGTCTGACCAAATCGGATTTGGTTACAAAATCGAGTGAATATCGAATCGTCGGGCCAGTTTTAAACGCCTCTATGCATAATGAATTTTTACATAATGTATAATCATAATCATAAGTGTACTTTGATTTTTATTTACTATAATACTTATGTTTGTTTGTTAATTAATGTTATTTTAACTACAATTATCAGGGGTGGTTCTAGACCCATTTAAGATATCCAATTGTCTAGGACCTCTATAAAACAGAGACCTCATATATTAACAAACTTCGAATCTCATATATTAACAAACTTCTTAAAAAAGGGAGCACTAGTAAAATTCAATTTCAAAATTTTACTTCAAAAAAAATAATATTTACTCTAACCGACATCAAATTTAATTTTCACTAAACAAGCGGAATTGAAAGAGTGGATTGAGAGGGAACATCAAGCGTGGATTGTAACAAGTTGTATATATCTTAAAATAAATGTTCCATAAAGTATGTTGGATTTGGTCATCTTGTTTTTTCCTTTTCTTAATTAAATCTTGGCATTATTAGGGTATGTTGTTGTGTATCTATTTCTTGCATTAATTCTCCTTTTGGTTAGGAATTTAAAGTTATGATCCTATTTAAGGGCTTTTGTACTTGAATAATGGACAAATAATTATTCATTGATTTGGGAATAGAGGTGTTTAAAACAGAAGTAATAATTTAATATTTATCCGATTTTGTAATCGAATTTGATTTCAAAATGAATTTAAAATTATGTGAAAATCAATGTGGACACAAAATTCAATTTTAAACCGACTCAAAACATGTAACCCATATTGACCCGTTGATTCAAATAAACACCCCGAGATCTATCAAAATTATTTTATATATTCATCTTTGCGTAAAAATTGTAAAATCCAACAAAACAAGCAAAATGTAGTATATACTACAAAACCATTGTAATTTTTTAGTTTTTAACACCTACAAAAATTGTTAAGGTTGTGTTTGTAAATAAGTATTTCATTTTAAATTGTTAATTTTTAGGAAATTATCAATGAAGAATTTGAGAATGACAAGGTTTGAAAAGTCATTATCAATCCCTCATATTTAACCACTTATATATGTATAATAAGGAAAAATTATAAGAAACTACCTTATCTATAAGTCTATTATAAGAAAACGTTAACTGATGACCGTTAAGTTAAGTTGTCTATGTAGCGGTATCTCATTGGTCCTCATATTTTTTAATAATTAAAAATTAAAACACATTAATTTACAAAAAAAAATATGAAAGATATGTGACGTCAATTTTACCCATCATAACGATATCTTTTCAAAAAAACGCACGTCGCGATTATCCTTATTGGGTAACTCTTTTGAAAATCCGGTCAGAACAAGTACTTATTTTCGAAAGAGTGACCCCATAAGGATAACCGTGAATTCCGTTTTTCTTAAAAGATATCATGGGTGGAAATGACGTTAAAATTTTTTTCGGTTTACATGTTGGAAAATAGGTGAATAAGTACTTATTTCGACCGGATATCTAAAAGAGTTATCCCATATTGCGATGTCCGTTTTTTTAAAAATCATCGTAATGATGGGTAAAAATAACGTTAAATATCTTTTTTGGTTTACATGACTCGAAATAGGCGGATGAGTACTTGTTTCGATCGGATTTTCGAAAGAGCTATCCCATAAGGGTAATCGTGACGTCCTTTTTTGAAAAAATATCGTTTTGATGGGTAAAATGATGTCAAATATCTTTTTTTTTTTGTTAATTTATGTGTTTTAATTTTTAATTATTTAAAAATACGAGGACCAATGAGATATTGTCGCATAGACAAAACCTCTCAAATTGGTCAAACCTTTAAACTTAACGGTCAATTCACGTTTTCTGTAAAGTGGTAGTCATTTGTAGAGAAATATATTACATTTGGTAATTTTTTTCAAAAAAAAAAATATAATGTAGTTATTTACAAATAGACATATAGATATGGTAGTTTCTTATCATTTTTTTGTATAATAATGGTGGATTTGATTTAAATCCAAATTTAATTTTTTTTAATTAGTCAAACATTAAATTTGATTCAAATCTGTATTTTCAAATCAAATTATTATCAAACATATAATTTTTATTTTTTTTTTTTGCAATTTTGTAACTTTTAAATGTCGCTTTTGACAAAAGAAACTCATATTATTATGTCAATTATCTTTATCTTTTGAACAAGAAACATAAGATAGCTTTAAACTAAAAAAAATTAATTTTACGCAACTTTGTGACTTAAAAAAAAAATTTTAACAAAAGAAACTCATATAATTATATGCTAGTCATCTTTATCATTGAATAAGAGGTATATGATTAAGTCATGTTTTCACAGTTTTTGTGCACAACACATTAAAAAATTGTAATATTATCATCATTATCATACCAGTTTATTCTACTCATACAAAATTATAGTCGGGATTTGGAAAGAAAATGATGGCGGTAACTCATACCTATAAAGAAGAGTGCGGCCAAAAGAGTCCTCCAACTCGAGAAAGATTAAGATAAGTTTCTGCAATGAGAAAGATAGAAAAAACAAGCATATAGATAAAATAAATAAGTAAAACATTTAAAAGATACAAATGAAAACAATAATACTAATAATACTACAAGAAACGAGAAAAAGCAAGAGAACAAGAATACCAACAAGTAATCAAAGAGGAAATCAGTGATCTAAACACATGGATAAGGTGCCTCCAACTACCCCTATCCCTAGTCAAGTCTTTAGAGAAAAAGCATATATTAAAAAATGTAATATATATAACTAAATTTATACAAAGCACTTCTTCACTTCCAAGATACTTGTACAATTGTACCATTTGACTTTTCATGCAATTGAATGCACTTATTCAATTCTTAATATCTCTAATTATGAATAATAAAGAATTATAAAAAATTGAGATTAATAATTTTTACATTAAGACGAATCTTGTAATGTAACAAGTAACATAAAATGTAAAAAGTATAATTATTCTATAGTCTCAAAATTTATCATGACAAAGTATCCATTTCTATTTTTCTAATTTTTTTTTGGGTTAAATCACCGTGTTTTTTCATTTTTATCTCTCCAAACAGCAAGTTTTGTATGAATCCGTCTCACGTATCCATATAAGCACCCCAAATCATTTATATTTTAAGATCAATTAACTCAAACTTAATTTTGAAGATAACTGCCATCATTTCTAGAGAAAAATAATAAATTATTTTTTTTAATAAATTAGAATTGGGTCAACCAACAGTATTACAGTGAGACGCTCTTAATAAAAAATTTTATCTTTTCATCAAAAAAACATTTTTACTTTTGAAAACTTACGTATGAAAATTTACAGTTCTTCAATGAGCTAGCTCAACGTCATTTGATAAATAAAAAATATCGTAAGGAAATAGAATCATGTATATTAGTTTTGCATGTTTTTTGGATAAATAAAAAGAGAATAGTATTGTATGGATTTAATTGTTTCTTACTATTTTAGCGTGTATCAATTTTTAAATACATTATAGTAGATATTTTTACTTGACAAGTACAATCCAGTACAATCAGACCACCGGTAAATACCCATGGAGATTGTAGACTAGTCCAACAAATTAACACAAGTCTTTTCAGTGCACTTTGACCTCACTCGTACGATCCTAAGATGAGATTTGATCCTAAGATCTTGTTCAAAAAAGACGATACTTACTCAAATTGAAACAAAACCCGGCCCCGATTCTTACATCTTTGGATAAGGCCACTCAATAGCAAATTTAGGCTATATATCCATTTGCAACTAATAATTTACCCTCAAAATGAGGTCCCACGGCCAACAACGCTGTGTATCCACCATATTTAAGCAGTGGGGAAAGGGCGGCTTGGACAGAGGCTTTTGAATTTAATTATTTTTTGTATTTTCTTTTTTTTTTTTAAATTTTTAATAATTAATATAAAAATAGTTTAAATTATTTACAGTTAATCAATGATTAAATTATTGATGCAAAATTATAAAACTTATTTTGAATGGTTTTTACCATTAATTATAATTATTCAGGGTGAGTATTTATATAATTTACAAGTATGAAATATATACGTACAAATATATATATATATATATATATATATATATATATATATATATATATATATATATATATATATATATATATATATATATATATATATATATATATATATATATATATATATATATACACATAATTATTGAATTAAAAAAATTGTAAGGAGCAACGAAATTAAGTCTTGATTGTTTACAAAGTTTTGTAAGTGGTTCACTTTATTTTCTTTAGCTTTCTTATTGCCTATAATAATCCTTAAATTTAATTTGTTTTAGAAGTTCGTCTGTTTTTTTTTTAATAACGTTTGCCTATGTAATTGATTCCTCGAGTTAATACTTAAAAATTAGTTTTCCATCTTTCATAATATCGTCTAATGATAAAGATTCCTAAACTTTTAGTTTATGTTTTTAAAAATCCATCAAATAAAATTAATGTTAGAAATTTGAAGTGGATTTCCTTTTATTTTGTTTGAAAATAAAAATTAAAGAGTAGGTTAAAAGAATAAACAAAGTGCAAAAAACTCAAATAGAGTGGTTGAGAAGATCTTGTTGTTATTCCAAAAAGGCTAATCTTACATAAAGAGATAGCCAAAACATCCATACATTCCATGTTGGGAGTATATATGAAAAGATGTGAAGTTTGCTTAGCTAAAAAAATATTACTCCTATAAATTTATTTATAAGTACTCTTAAGTCTTAACAAATACAATCAATTATTAATTTAAAAACTATTCTACTAACGAGTACTCTTTACAGCACGTTTTGTAGTACATACTAAATATTGGAAATTAGAATATTTTATAGTGTAGATTTTCATGATTTATATCATATTATTCACATAATAATGAAAGTTTGATCATAAATTTTTTTTGTTCACAATTTTCCATGACCACCTAATACTATATTTTCAATTGGTGATGCATTGTAATGAATTTTATAAAGAAAACGATATTGTTAAAAGAAAATAAGCATGACCATTAAACTTATCAAGAGATATGCTTATCAAAATCACACAAATTTTCTACTGTATTTCCACCATTT
This sequence comes from Amaranthus tricolor, assembly GCF_026212465.1. Taxonomy (NCBI): domain Eukaryota; kingdom Viridiplantae; phylum Streptophyta; class Magnoliopsida; order Caryophyllales; family Amaranthaceae; genus Amaranthus; species Amaranthus tricolor. Next base: position 21,071,521 of record NC_080052.1, on the reverse strand, counting down.
AGTACTGATTACCAAACAGATCGTTAGTTTCTTTTGAACTACAACAACGACATTTATCACAAAGATGAAAGACGAGTGATCATTTAATTTATATGGAAAATATATTAATAATAAAAGAAAATCATAACAAAGTAAAATTTATAATCTATCTATAACTATTACTAAAACAAAACACGGATGACATCACCACTTTTAAAAATAATCTTTCCAATTTTAAAGTGATTACTCATAACATTAAAACGACTACTTATGATATCAAAGTAACCAATTGAGAAAAATAGACTATTATATGGACTCATGTCATAGTAAGATAATCTTAAACAAAACAAACTGATTTAAATTAGTTTCAATAAAATCAAACGAAGAAAATATAATATAAGTGGATTTAGTTTTTTCTTCTATAATATTTTAAGAGAAAAGAAATTGTGACGATCGAAGTACCACTTTGGTCGTCTCGAATTTTTAACGCTAAAAACAATCAAATGACGACGAATGAAACACCTATGACGGTCCAATATTATTGCATGTTTGTCGTTGAGTCAAAATAACAATCAATTGGCTACAACCTTTCCTTTTTTTTTGTGATAGTATAAATATTGATAACTACATGCAAACGTAAAGTTATTAAAACTTTGAAATAGTCTTTACCCAAAATCTCATAATTAGAAGATAAAAGTTAAAAATTTGTTAAACGTAACTTTTAATCTTTTGTATTTATTATATATGCCAATCGTTTCAAAAACAAACTAAATTGCTAAAAGTAGAGGTGTTTATTTTGATTATCGATTTGATTTTGGGTTAAATATTTTAGGTCGGTTTAAAATTGAATCTTTCATCCACATTGATTTTTACTTAATAAATTGATTTTGAAGTAGGGTCAAGTCGAGTTCGATTACAAGATCGGGTAAATATCAAATCATAAAGTCTATTTTGAACACCTATCTATCGCTAAAAAGATAAGGGAGTGCGAGGGAAAAGAAGAAAAAGTTTAGATTTGAAAAAGAAACTACTTTAATTAAGTAGGTTTAATTAATCAAAGAAGCTAATGTAAAGATATAATGATGTTTTTATAGTCCAATTAGTAGCTAGTTGGAGTAGGTAATGAAGAATCAAGTGAAAAAGGTGATTAGTTTGAAGCCAAATAATAAGCAATCACTTTTTAAAAAGGGGTGAAATTAAAGAAAGATCATGGAATGAATATATGAATAAAGTAAAGCGAGATAAACAAGTGTCCAAAAAGGATAAAAACATAGGATGATGATGATAAAAGTGAGGCAAATAGGGTGGTTTGATTAGGAATTAAGTATGGACTTAATTATTATTATTAGTAAGTAAGCGTGAGATTTGAGAGATAAAGCATCATCTATTTAATTTTGTCTTGATGCACAAAAAGGTTGAGTCAAGAATATTGAAAAGGTCAAGTTATGGAGTTTTCTTCTACAACCACTAGCAAATAAATATACTATTGCCTCTGTACCTTTGAAATTTTAATATGTTTTGTGTTAGTTTATTTACTATATAGTGCCAGTGTGATGCACGGTTTTATTAGAATTTCTGATATATTTGTATAAACTAAGATTTTATAATTATTTAATAAATAAAATTGAAAAATTTTTATAAATGATTGAAAAAAAAATAAAATATATGAGTTTCTAATACATTAAATAATATAAGTATATGACCTAAAAAGTAAAAAATTAATCAATATGGATAATATTATAGTCATAATTACAAAGTAGTAAAATCAAAGATATAAATATTAGTCATAATAACAATGACATCATCATTGACTTTTGGAGGAAAAACTTTTGTTAAAAGTGATTATATTAAAATTATAAATGACCACTTTAACATTATAATTTATCATTTTTGACAAAACATGTATATTGGGCCAGCCCAATAGAGATGGTATCACTGTGAGACCGTCTCATTTATTAGTGTAATAAAATTTATTAAGATTTAATTTGATCATATCTGAATCTTTTTAATCTGATCTAATTTGCTCTGATATGATCTGATTTGTTTTGATTTGATCGGATCTTATTTAGTTTCATATAGTTAATGTTATTGTGGTATTTTTATTAATGATAAATAATAAAAATGACAATAATAATAATAATAATAATAATAATAATAATAATAATAATAATAATAATAATAATAATAATTATTATTATTATTATTATTATTATTATTATTATTATTATTAGGAAAAATTACTTAGAATAATCCAATATTTTCATGATTTTCCTATAATAATCTCATCTATTGATTAATCATAAATAATTCCTACTTTAGGGGTATTTGCCTATAATAAACTTGTATAACCCGATGACCTGTTATAGTAGATAATTCTCCAAAAAGTAAATTGAAAATTAATTTTAATTTAGAAATTTTTTTTGAAAATACACATAAAAAATTCTAAGTAATTAATAAAATCAGAAATTTTTTTAAACATTTTTTCAACATTTTTTTCGACATTTTATTTTAATTTTATCTTTTTTTAAAAAAAATATAATTTATTATAACAAGTTACTCTAGGAAAATACCCTCTAAAGTTGAGATTATTCATGATTAATCAATAGGTGGGATTATTGTAGGAAAATCATGAAAAAATTGAATTATTCTACGTATTTTTTCATTATTATTATTATTATTATTATAATTATTATTATTGTTGTTGTTGTTATTGTCATTGTCGTCGTGTGCTTCATGAGCCAAAGAAAATGAATAACTAATTGAAGTAGTCAAAGGAAAGAATCGTTGATGTTAACTTACTTTTGTTCCAAGATATTTTTAGAATGTTAGAAAAAAATACACTACACAGTTTCTCTATTTTAATAAAAATATATTTGAAAAATTATCGAGAATAATTCAACCTTTTGACGTTTTACTGTGAATAACTCCCTACTATTGATTATTCATAAATAATCCAACCTTTTGACGTTTGTTGCTTACAACACCCACACCAAAAAACTGACCGGCTATTGCAGGTCAAGCTAGCCGTTGCAACCTACTCCTCTTCCTTCTTATATTTCTTATTCATCTTCTTCCTTCTAACTTCATTTCACCATTTCTAACCCTAATTTTTTTGCAAAGAAAAAAAAATTATATTAAAATGTGATATAAGATTTTCTCTCTCCTAATTTTAGGGTTAAAAATAGGAAAATGAAATTAGAAGGAAGAAGATGAATGCAGAAATTTAAGAAGGAAGAAAAGAAGGTTGCAACGGCTAGCTTGACTAGTAGTAGCCAGTCAGTTTTTTGGTGGGAGTACTGTGAGCAACAAACGTCAAAAAGTTAAATTATTATGAAAATCACTAGTAGGGGTTATTCACAATAAAACATCAAAAGGTGAGTTTATTCTCAACAATTTTTTCAAATATATATTACATACTACAAATTAAACATCAAATACTAGGGTGTTTTTCATTTCAATGATTGATTATAATCCTCTTTTTCTTCATTCACCTTTAATTACTCACCCAAACACCAACCTAAAATACGAAGAAAAACAACAAAATAGAAAAAAGAATTTCTGTAACACCCCACCCCCATCAAAGCCGTGATAACTACCAATTAAGGATACAGACAGACTCCCACAAATCAACACAAGTCCTATCAACGCACTTTGGCCTCACTTGTGCGCACACGAGAAAACTTTCCAGGAGATCTCATTCTAAGATTGCTCCACACTAAGCACGCTTAACTACAAAGTTTTTAGTAAATAAGATCCCTTGAAAAGAAGATGCACCTTGTTGATATGGGTAGTCTATCAATCCTTTTTAAAACTCAATCTAGGGTATCACATTCACTCCATTTAAAAATGCAACATCCTCGTTGCACCTTAGTTTCAAAATCTTTTTCCCCGCTAGGTTATCAGCCATGGACGCGGGGTTGCCCTGATAACACTTGTAACACCTTGACCCTATCAGGCCGCCGGTGGCTACCCATAAAGGCTATAGACTGACCCTACAAACAAACACAAGTTATTTCAAAATAAACCGAGTCTAAAATAAATGATGAAGTGCTACTTTTGTATGAAATACTATCCAGATCAAGTTTATTTTACATTTAGCACCACATCAGCATATATATGTTACACAACTTAATATTAATAAAGTTTTTTATCAAATGATCTGAATAACGACCTAAACAGGTCCAAATCTAAATTCTCCATGGTTGCCTGGGTGGGCATCTAATTGATTCTACCTTTAATCTTATATTTAATTCAACCAAACTCTTATAAACAAAGTCTTACCATTTGAAACATTTATTCCAACCATTTATTCCAACAAGAAGGTGTAAAATATAATAAGTAAAGGATATTCTCAGTATTCCTAAGACAGGATCTGAATGGGGCAATTTTCTTTTTTCTAAAAGATGCGGACAAATCATATCCGTTTCTCAAGGAGAGGGTAAAGAGTGTAAAATATAATAACAACATAAATTACCGACCTAAACGGTAATATTTGATCTAGTTGACTAATTATTGATATTAAATGGTGAGAGTGATAATGAAAAGTTAATATAATTTTAATATGAATATCTGTTGACATGTTTAATAATAATATTTGTTCTCTTTCAATAATATATTTTTTTCACATAATTTATTCCACTGCTTTACTATTTGGAATTGTAGTACTTCGTGATCATAATATATTGCAAAAAAAAATATATGATCAAAGTTTATTTACCATGGAATAAACATAATACATATTATGAAAATTTACACTACAAATCATTTTTATACATTTTTTCTTGAATTACCATGATCAAAGTTAAGTGATCTGTTAGTAAAACTATTTATATTTGGAGTTATATAATGTTATAATATATTTTATCTTGAATTATTTTTTTTAAAGTGAAAAAATTAATACAATGAAAAATCTCATTTTAAAAGACATCGTAAAAATAAATAAAGCCTCCAAATATTGGGTTGAGTGATGATGTATAGTTGTCTCGTCACACAACTGTTTTCCTTTTGGTGGATTTCTATTTTGGGTTACTCACTGTATTCCGGGAGGGTTCCCTTTTCTTGTTTTTAAGGTGTTAGCCAAGGGGAAGGTATCAATTTTTACTATTTTTGTTATGTTCAAGAGCTGCTCTTTTGTCGTGTAAGCCATTTCCACATTTTCTTTATATTTAATTATTCAATTTTATCAATTATCAATAATAATAATAATAATAATAATAACCATAGTCATTATGATTTGTAGAGTACAACTCTTATATTTAAGTTTTTAATAATCCTACTAAATCAGGTTGATTGAATGTGATAAAACACAAATTCTTACTTGAAACTGTCTTTATAAGAGACGTATCTCAAATGGGCCGGTCCATTATTACTTAGAAAAACAACTATAAAAAAACGCGTGCTGTGTAATCCTATTTAAAGTTGGTGTTAATAACATATTAAAGTTGGTATTATAACCTGTTAGAGTTGGTATTATAATCTATTAAAGTTGGTATCTCTAAATAGGTTATAACACCAACTCCAAATACCAACTTTAATAGGTTATAATTAGGGATGGCAATGGGTCGGACTCGGCTCGAATCATACATACTCCGACTTTGCTCCGGATAGGGCTGAACACGGTTTGGTCTAAACTGTAAACCAAACCGGACCAAACCGTAATTTAAATATTTGGTTTGTTCTACGGTCTAAATGGTCTGGTCCGTTTTTTTTTTTTAAAAACGGTTTACGGTCCGGTCCCGGTTTTAAAATTTTAAAACCAAACCGGACCGGAAAACCGTAATAATGAAACAATATGAGGTGATTTAATTGAACCAAGTACAGTAAGCTCACTTTGAAATTCCCTTTCAGCTTGTAATGAAGGTGCAGAATCAAGTTTTTTGATTGCTATAGATTTCCCATCCCTTAAAATCCCTCTATAAACTGTCCCAAACCCTCCTTTACCAATACAATTATCTAGGTTGAATTTATTTGTGGCAGATTTCAGCTCTTTATAGCTGAATTTTTGAAGCTTCAAAGTAGGAGTTGCTGAGTCAAATGGGTTTGTTCTTGAACGATGAAAAAAAGAGTCCCATAAATGGTAAAGAATATAGATTATTGTCATCAAGAAAATTGCTACAGCTGAAATTGTTATGGCAAAAAGAACAACCTTAGATCTTATACTTGGACTGATTTTTTGATCTGGGTAAGGCATTATTACATGAAAAGATTCAATCTTTCCTGTTTTTCTCTCTTCTTAAACTCATATGTGCTAATTTATATTGCATCAAAGAAGAAATAATGTAAAAATGGTAATCTTTATGGTCTAAAGAACACCAAAAAAGCAAGAATGCATCAATGGAGAGAAATAGGTTTAGAAGGCATATATACATGAAAAGTTTCAACCTTTCTTGTTTTTCTCCCTTCTTAAACCCATATGTGAATATTTTTGTAGCATTAAAGAAGAAAATCAGAAAAAATGGAAGAAAAGTACAAATCTTGATGGTCTAAAGAACACCAAAAAAGGGTATTGAAGCTCTGAGATTTTGACCAAAAAAGCAAGAATGCATCAATGGAGTACAAGTAAACAGGAATATGCAGAATGTGTTCTGTGTAAAAAAATACAAAATAAAAAAAAATCGTAGACCAGACCAGACCAGACCGTTCTAGAACGGTCTGGTCTGGTCCGGTCTGGTGTCTTGACTGGTCTGGTCTGGTCTGAAAAATTTCCAGACCGGAATTTCTGGTCTGGTCTAATTTTTCTGTCAAACCAGACCAGACCGGACCGTGTGTAGCCCTAGCTCCGGATTTTAGTCGAACTTTTTTTTTCAGTCCACCTCCACTCGAAGTCGGATTATGCATACTCCAAGTTTGCCCCGACTCGGACTCTCGAACCTCCAACGGAATCGGATTATTATCAAATTTTATCGTTGTGATATTGTACTAATGATTTAAGCATACGAAGTTAACAAAATATATTTTTCAAATATAATTTAACAAAAAAATATGTACTTTGAATTTAAGTTTAACATGAGAAATATTCCTAATACTACAATTTAACAAAATTTTCTCGCATTTTGATTTGGCGTATTTTATTTCTCTTGATCTGATTTGGCGTATTTTGATTGATTTATCTAAATAAAAATACCAAGTAGTTTTTCAAAATCGAAAATTACAATTAGTATGAGAGAGAGCTTGAATTAGTCACGTCTAGAGTTTTAAATGAAACAAAATATTGGGTTAAAAGTCAAATTCAAAGTCGGATTTCCTTTAGGGTCGGATTCGGGTCAGAGTGTCGGATTTGTAATAAAGTCCAACTCCGGTCCGTCTCTAAATCGGATTCGGTTCGTGAAGTCGGAGTTGGAGTCGGATAACCTTCTCCTCGGACTCGAATCGGATTATTTTCCTCGGATTGAGTTGGACTAGGGTCGGATTCGAACTGAATTGCCATCCCTAGTTATAATACCAACTTTAATAGGTTATAACACCAACTCCAAATAGGCTCAAACGCGACCGTTAGTTTTTAGTTTTTTTTTTTAATTGTTGGGCCAGAGCCTGAATAGCCGTCTCTTATAAAGACGGTCTCTCAGGAGAGGCACTAATGATAAAATATCTCGAGATAGATTCCTATATACTCATTTATCTCGTTCATTTAGCCGTATTGACTTATTATTACACGAAATTAAAAATTTCAATATGGTCGTTTAAGTAGTTATAAATTTAAAAGTAAGAAATAATATAAAAAGTAAAAATACTAGAGTCATATCTAATAATAAATTTAGTTCAAATTCATTGAAATATATTAAAACAGAAAATAAGGAAATTGAATAAGGTAGAAGTGTATATTAGCCGTGGCGAAGGTATAAGGACCCGAAGAGGTTTGGGCCCTCGTCAATTCACATGAACTATCGTATTTTTACCTTGCAGCTTACTAATTTATACTTTTAACTTATTTTAATTAAATGTTTCAACTGTTTTTTCAGTATTTATCAATTATATTTAGTTTGTATTTTATTCTCAATCTTTAAGTTAAAATTTAATTCGGTAGAATTTTATTTGATTCGTCTCAATATAAAATTTATTGATACCAATTTTTATAATATTTAATTCAATTATAGATAATAAGGATTGAATTAACGCTTTGAAAGTGTGCAAAGCAAAATAAAACATTTAAATAGAATATAATAAATTAAATAAAAATTGATTAAATATCATAAAATTAAGTAAAATTCTGTAATCAAATCACTATAAATAATAAAACTTGACGTTTATAGTTGAGTCTTTAATGTGAGATGGCATTTAATTTGATGGTATTGAATTTGATTATTTATTATTATGTATTTTAAATCTCAAGTTTCATTTTTAGTGTTTTGACCATTGAATTTATTACTTTTTGAATGGTTCATGGTTGAGTATTTATAGTATTTACAAATTTTATTACTTTTTTATTTTGTAAACTATCAATTTAAACAGTTTTGTCATCCAAGACAATCACACAACCGTTATTGGCTCATTGGCATCTTCAAAGCCTACTAATTTCTCAAGTTGTCACCTTTTTTTATTATATTGTCACATTTTCTATATATATATATATATATATATATATATATATATATATATATATATATATATATATATATATATATATATATATATATATATATATATATATATATACATATATATATATATATATACATATATATATATATATATATATATATATATATATATATATATATATATATATATATATATATATATATACACACATATACACACACACACACACACATATATATATATATATATATATATATATACACACACACACACACATATATATATATATATATATATATATATATATATATATATATATATATATATATATATATATATATATATATATATATATATATATATATATATATACACACACACATATATATATCAAGGTATTAATTTAATTCTTTTTATATTTAGTTGCATATACATAAAAAACTTTAATAAAATTGATTTTAAATTGATCCTTAGTTGCATATACACGTCTGTTCCTTCAATTTCATAATTATAATGTAAATCAATTTTAAATCAATAGTGAATCAATTTAATAAATAATCTAAAATTTGATAAATATGGTTAATTATATAATAAATAATACTTTTAATAAAAATATATCATTACCATTATAAAAATATATGAAAAGGTATGATCAAAATTTCTTATAACTAAGAGCTCAAATCACAGCTTAATTTTCTTAGCTTAAAAATTAACCAGTTTATTAGGGACAGATTTAGTTTAAAAGCAAATGGTGTTGACGATATAAATAAATGAATAATTGATTTTAAATCCTTCGAAAAACTTACACATAGTAAGGTTTGAACCTAAATAAATAGTATCAGATAGAATAACTTCTACCAAGTTAACCAGTTACACATTAGTAAGTATATGATTTTATACATATATTAAATAATATCAGTTGACACTATTAAACAGCTTTGCATCTGTCCCTGGAGTTTATAATCACGATAAGTGAAACAAACTGAGAGCCGATTCATGAGTATGAGCAGTTGAGCACAATGAGCGATCGTTTATAGCAAACTTTTGTGCTAATTCTCTTAACTACCACTTTTTAATCTTTAAAGCAAATAGGTTTCTTCTAGAATATGAGAATATCCGGTTGACCTTTTTTGGATTAAATTTCTGAATAGAGTACTCCATCATTCATCTTTTACTCACAAGCTTAGATCCCCTTAAAAGTTAACTAACTTTTGACCATCCATTTAAATCTTTTATTAAGATGCAGAACTATGTTTATTTTTTGTTTTCTAATCTTGTCCTACATTAACTTTTTGAACCTTTTTTTGTCAAACTTGCTAACGTATGATATCCGATAGAGACATAGACTAAATTAACGGTATGAATTCTAATTGCATAAGTTATTGTTTGATAAACTTTTCCCCCATATTAGTGTAACAATAGGCATGACAGATGGATATAATTAAATGGTTCGGACATGTTTAGATATTATTTAACAGGTAACGAGTGAATATACATATGAAAAGTCTTTACCAATCATTATTAGTGGCTAGGTGGTGAATATGACGCATCAACCGCCCCTTATCCACCTGTCCCACCTTATGCCCACGCGACTGACCCCTTATCCATCCGCCTCATATCTACAGTGTACTATTTTATATCAATTTTGGGTATTTTAATTTTTTACTTTTGACGAAAAATCGAGGATACTAATTTAATTATATTACGTTTTATAGTTTAAATAAAATTAGATATACAATTAAACTTGTAAGAAAATTAGAAAAGTGATTTTATAGAGCACATATAACATGGATATGAAGTGAATATAAGAGGGGTATCAGGTGGGTATACCTGGTTAATGACAAAGTGAGGCTCTAGAATCCTCTATAGACAATAAAAAGGAAAAATTAATTATTTTTATAGACAATAAAAAAGGAAAGTCTTAAATAAGTAGACCTAACTTAAAATATTGAAACTGGTCATATGTGAAATTTTGGAATCCTTTTCCCATGGAATACCGAAAAGCATAGATGATTCCAAGCCAGTACTTTGAATTGGATGAACATGTAATTTAAGAGAATGGGAAAGTGATTACACCAAAACAAAATGAGAGAGCAACAATCAAAAACATACAAACGCCAGTCAAAGTGAGGAAATGTCTCATCTTATTAATTAATTTAATCATCTGTTTCTGTCACATAATTTAATAATCTATCTTTTATATTTATCAACGGACTTTATATTACATACTATTACATTTGTAAAAATTACTAAAAACAAAAAGGAAATGAAAAATTAAATAATGAGGGTGACCAATGAGCAATGATCATATAGTTTAGGACCAAAGATTATCTTTTGATCATCTATAGTATGAACTATGAAGTATCCCCGTATAGGTCTTCCCCCAACCGTATTTCTCCTACATTTGCCCACCATATCCTGCCAAAACATGAGCAAGATATATTGGGTATGATGATAATCCTGCAAAAACACTAATTTTTCAAGTATATATACACACAAATCTCCCTACATACACCATACTACCATGCATCAGCGACCACCGAGATTCTACTTGGTAGCCAATCTGCGGGATCCCGACTCTCCGACTCTTGATCTAACTCAAGCCGAGCAACTATTTTACTCTCGAGTTCATGGGCAAGTAACGATGGGTATCTTGCTTTAATTTGATGAATGCTTGGTACTAAGGCCTTCTCTGACCAAGTGTCTAATGTGGTTTGTCCTAACCATATCCCGCTTAAGATCTTCTCTAAGGCTTCGCTCTCAATCTCAACTGATAAATTATCTCCTATAATTGAAGAGAATTTGGATAATATGGATCTTTCCGTGTTTTGCCTGATCAGCTTAAAGTCGACCACCTTGAAGAAGACGGCTTCATCAAGTAAAGCTAGCAGTTCTTTGGGTGCAGCGGATGAGGTTGTAGGAGATCCCCTGTTCTCATACTCGTGTTCCACTGTGATGTCGCTTGAATTGTGGGAGCCGTCTAGTCGATCATCATCTATGTCGGCCATTTGATTGAGATCAAATGATAGTCCAGCATCGGATTCCTCTTTTCTTTGTTTTGAAGCCCGATCCTGATTGTTATCATTAAGCCAGGTAGGTGATCTTTTCCCTGTGCTGGTGGGCTTTTCGAGTATTGATATCCTCAACTGCCAACCACCAGTAGCTAAGGCGGTCATCTTTTCTTCGCTGAGAGTAACTACACCGTCAGATGAGCTCCTCAGCTCATCCGGCACCCAATTTGACGTAACGATGAAAATGACATTCCCAAGGCTGATTTCTCGGCCATGGGAATCTGAAATCCTTCCCCTTTCCATCGCCTGTTTGATGCTTCCTCGTACTATCAAATCAGCCTCATCAACATCTTGCAGCATTATTACAGAAAATGGATTCCTCCTAACTGCCTCTACGATTCTATCGATCACAGTTTTACCACGAAAATTTAAATCAGATTCATCATCACGTCTAGAACCAAGGGAAATTATGATGGGACCAATACCACACACAAGGTCAGAGAGGGCAGCAGCCATCTTTTTCTTTCCTGTTCTATCTGGACCCGAGAAAAGCATCCAAATGTCACCCTTTGATCCACTAACACGCCGTTTTCCATTCCCTAATCTACATTGTGTAACTGCAGCAGCTACAGCGGACGCTGCATCTGTTTGCCACCATACCTTTGCTATCAAACCTTTGAGCAGCCTCTTGTATGAGTCTACATCTTCAGAAATAGCCGTAAACGGCTTGTCAGTTGTTTCCGATGAAATGCAACCACCAAGTAAGTCCTTGAGGCCATCCTTCTGGGTGCTATCTTGCGCTGTAACCATGGTCTTTGTTGGGCCCAGAACAAGGTCGGTTCTCACCGGACTCCCAAGTGTACTAGAAGGTTTTTCAACATTCGGTTGAGCAGGCACGAGAGAATTGATAGTGAGCTGTAACCCATCTCCAAGGACTCTAGGTTGTTGTATTTTCAGTTGAAATGGTTGACGTGCAAGTAATTGCGGATTGTACAAGCCCGTCAATGAAAGAGGTGATGAAAAGATTCTCTCAGAGCTCATACTATTGTGAAAACTAGGATGTAAATGCAAGCATGATTCTCTCCATTTCTTCTGCAATTCTTGTGTTTTTCGCCTCAGAATCACATCTTGCTCCTTACTCTACAACCCGTAAAAACAAAACAAATTAAATTCAAAGATACCAACATTTATCTCAACGTATCAAAACTCCAAGTTCTCAATACCTGAACCGTATCATTATTGCTCGATTTTGCAGTTTGTAACCATGGGGGCAACAACTGTCGAGTTCCATCTGATTTAACTTCCGAACATTGTTTCTCTGTTTGCCCTGCTATCAATTTTGCTAGCTCCTGTTCATACTTCTCTGTACACTGCGGGCAGCACCCAAATCTTCTAGAAGGGTCCAAATTTTCTGACACCCGGCCAGTAAAAGATGGCGCAGGCATCGGAAATCCTTTCATTGGGCTTAAGCACTCAACAGAGCTGCTTAAAATTCCCCCATTAGATCCCAACCTATACAAACACATTTTAAAATGGTGATAATACATCCAACAAACTGAATAACATGAGATGAGTAGATTTTTGATAGAGCTATCCAGTGTACTATGATTCGCTAATTTTCTCGCGAATCGTGAATCGGAAAAAACAAATTATGGTCAATTTTGGGCTATTTGTGGGCAAATTTGAGCGAATCACGAATTCAAAAAGCAAATTAGAAAGCGAATTATATCCTATAAATTAATAGTCCTATCTCTTAATAAGAATTCAACTCCAGAACAGAACTTAATATAATATAAATTTTTCAGCCAACAGTAGCTTTCATAATTTTTTTTACCACATTAGGCCGAGGAAAAGTGGTACATACTCCAACTAATACAAGACCCATCCTCTATCTTTCAATTCATCCATCTTACTAATTGATAAACTACAGAACTATTAATATTAGTGAGACAATAAGAAACTTTAGAAATTTCCACTTTCTGGGTGGCTAATCCAATTTCAATTTAATCAATTATTAATCAATTATTAAACAAAAAACACCTCAACAGGAGATTATCAGAACTCATCAACAAACACTCTTAAGAACAATATAAAAAGTAAACATTTTATTAATAATAATAATTATTATTAAAAGAGGGATTTTAGATCAAGGAAATAATACCTTGGCAATATCCCAGGAATAGGGGGTTTAGCCACAATAGAAACAACATGAAGATCCCATTCATCCTCCATTGAAGAATGATAAACCTTGCATCTTAAATAAGTCTCACAAGTAGCAATGCCCATAAACCAAATTTTACTTGTTTCCCCAAATTTCTTCAAAATCTTCCCTATCTCACTGACAACCCCTCTTGCAGCTTCAGAAATCCCTTGATTAGCAGGTTGATCAACCAACCATTTCAAATCACCCAAATCAATAATCACACCATTTCCTCCTTTACAATTCACCACCATTTTTCTCTCAATTAATGTTACCATCTCCTTTACCTTTGTAAGCAATTGTGATCTATCCGAACCTAGCTCTTTCTCTATTGAGATTACTTCTACCCCTTTCAATATCTCATCGCGTATTTCTTCTTTATCTATCCTTCTAATCACTTCCTTGATTACCTCTTCAGGTCCGGATTCGCCCACTAAAATCGGGTTTCTCTTCTTGGATTTTAAAAGGATATCCATCACTTTTTTTACATCATCGCCTCTTCCTTGAGACGCATTTCCTTGGAGCTGTTGCTGTTGTTGTTGCTGCTGTAACCTCGGATTCAAATACAAATTCCTTTGAAGCCCAATACCCGACGGAGGAGGAGCCGGCCCAGGTCGGAATCCCAACCCAATTCTAGGCCCAACACCACCAGCACTTCCGGAATTGGGCTGTGCACTAATAACCTGCTCAATAGCAGCTTTCACCGCCGGACTTGAAAACGAAGCTTCCCGCATGACCCGACTAACACTCGGGTCATCTAGTATAGATATAATCAACTGCTCCAATTCAACCTTCACCGCCAACAAAGGTTGCTGTTGCTGTTCTGGACACCCTCTCCGTTGATGTGCTTGAGCCCGTTTTAAAGCCGCCATTAGAGCGTTAGAGAGAGGCAACTCGGAGGCGGAAGCAGCACCACCCGTTTGAGCCGTGGGTAATCGCTCTAAAGCGACACTAAAACAAAGCTCCAAAGCCCGACACTGAAGTGGATGAGAAGAATTCGGGTGCGAACGAATACAAGCTTGTCGGAGAAACCCGGTAGGGGAAGCCAACAAAGTGGCAGCAACATGTAAAGGGGTTGTTTGGCCGTGATTTCTACGGCCAGCTTCAGCGATCGAATGGGTCAAAACACTCGCCGCTTCCGGCGTTAGGGTTTGCTGGATCGCACTCAATCCACCCCTCATTAGTGATCAAATTGAAAAATTAAAAATTGTTGTAGTGATGAAGGGAGATAGCCTGTTCAAAATAGAGAAAATTCGGAATCAAATCTATGATTAGTGGGAGTATTCTATAATTGGGAATTGGGAATTTAGAATTGATTATAGTAATAGTAGTAGAGAATGAATAGGATATAGGAGTATAAATTTGTGGGTATGTAAGTGTTTGTGGGTTGGTTTTTGAGAGAGTTAAGGGGGCAAGAAAAGATTGGAGGGGGGAGGGATATTAAATTAGGATACATACACAATTACACATAACATACACTTATCTAAAAGACCCACAAAGAGTGTGAAGAGCATAGTTTTTAGTAATTAGTATTTGCTAATACAAGTTGACCAAATTCACATCTTCGATGAGTGAAATAGGAGTAGGGCTTGTAGAATTTGACCCGACCTACTAACTCGATTTGAACCTAATTAGAATTAATTGGATTTGGGTTGAGATTTTTAACCCAATTAATTAAATGGGTCGACTCGATTTGATCTATTTATTAAACAGATTAGGCTCAAGTTAAATTTTAAATCTGAAAAAAATCTGTATAACCCATTTAATTAAATATTTCGAGTTAAATCAATAATTATAAGCTAAACTTAGTTCATTTAATATTTTCTTATTTTTCACGGCAAATACAAAAAAAACAACAAAAAAAAATATAAAGTTAAAATTAAAGCCTAAAAAATTAGATTTAATCAACGTTAAAAAGCTTAAAACGAAAACAAAAAAATTATAAACGGGTTAAGTGAATCGAAATCAGGTCAACCTGATCTGTTGCAGGTCGGGTCAAGGTTGTGATTTCGACCCAATTAACTAAATGGGTTGGGTTTTAGGTCAAGGGTTTTCTGATCTGTTTATATATGACCCGAACCCGACCCCGACCCAACATCATCTGTTTGACAGGCCTAAATAGGAGAGAATAGAGGAGAAAATATCGATCACTATCCATCCATTAAAACCGCTATGATCTCTACTCTCTAGTAATTCATCTATTCTGAAATACTCGCTACATAACAGATTTTGACACTATTTATCGTTAAGCTTATTTCATATATTGTGATTAATACGTAAGAAAAAATAGTCAAATGAGATTTTGTTTGAATCATCTAGTGGCATACTTTCATAATATTAACTTTTTATAATTTTTAGATTTCTTTAGTTCGATATATAAAGAATCAAAATAACACATTGAGTTGCGTCAAAAAGCAAATGTACAAGTATAGTGAAACGGAGGAAGTATTACCCTATTATTTAAGCTAAGGGAAATGAGATTTATAGTTGGGCTCCATTTGTTTGTCGGTATTAAATTATATACTTCTAAATAATAATGGAAAACTAATACTACATTCTAATCAGCATAACTATTATATTTAACTTTTGATATTATTCATTAACCACTTTTAAGCTATATATTATGTCTAATTTATAAGTTATAATATAGTCGTGCTAGATTTTGTTTGATTCGTCTCAATAAAAAAATTATTATATTAACTTTTAAAAAATATGCACAATTAGAGATAGTAATAACTGAAATAACGTATGGGCAAATGTGACTAATTAAATGGAACACTTAGACTGAATAGGAGAGAATAAGAATTAATGGTCATGCTTCTTATACTCCTATCCTTCTATTTTCATAAAAAATTTATTTCATTGCATTACTATTTGAATAATTGAAAAATATTATATGATAATGAAAATTGTCAAAATAAATTATTTTATAATCATAAGTTTTATAACTATAAAAATATTTTGGTACGTTTCTTAAATTTTGCACTATAAAATATTTTTATTATTATCGTTTATTATCAGTACTAGTAAAGTATACAACTACTCCATTACCTTTAAAAAAATATAAATGAAATTGTGGCAAAGAAAGGGAATAAAAAGGATAAAGAAGAGACAGAAAAATTTTAGAAACTAAAATTCTTTCTCCAGAACCCAACAAACGAACATCTAAAAGTAGCAGCTCAGCTTTTTAGCTATCTAACTTTTTTTTTTCTCCTTTTTACGTTTTATTTTTTAAATTTAAATTTTTACTAGTACTTTTTTTCAAGGATTTTTTAAGGCGTGAACAACATATAAAAAAAGAAAGCTTTTTGAGAGAATTCAACGCGAAAAGGAAAGATCACGCTACCTTCTTCATATATTTTGAACTTTTTTTACTACCACATGTGTTTTTTTTTTTTTTTTTTTCTCTTTTCTCTTTTTTTTTCCAACAATTACTTTTATAAATGATAATATTTATAACCATAAAAATTATAAAAAATTACCTAACTTTTATTGATTTTCCTACAATAATCTCAACTTTTGATTAACCATGAATAATCTTAATTTTAGGGTTACTTACTGAAGAATATTGTTGCCCAAATGGTGACCGGTGTTTGTAGGTTATTGCTAAAAATAAATCAAAAATCAAAAATTTTAAAAATTAAAAGTTAAAATCAAAAAATAAACTTACTTGATTTCTCTTTTTTATTTTTTATTTTTTATATAATTTAATTTTGCATTTACTTTTTTACTTTTTTATGCAAAATGACTTGTAAAATAGGTCAGAGATTACCTTGGTAGTTGGAAGTACATTCTAAACAAGCACCCATTATAGTTGGGATTATTCATGTTTAATCAAAAGTTGGGATTATTGTAGGAATCAGTAAAAGATTGAATTATTCTGTTTAATTTTTCATAAAAATTATGTTTCATAAGCTAAAATTAAAATATAAGGTCAATAGTTGGGAGAGACGATCTCTGTTCATGGATATCTTTTTTCTTCTTCATCCATAGCTCTTCTCCTTCTTCTCCATCAAGTCATTGATGTCTATCCTTCATCTTTTCCAATTTAATTTTCACCATAAAATCATGAAGAAATTTTGAAGTAGAAAAACTATCTTGATGTCTACCCTTAAATCATAAAGAAATTCTAAAATAGAAAATCTATCATTAAAATCATAAAGAAATATTGAATTGTGATTTAATTAAGATTAAGATTAGGTTGACTATTGTTAATATTGAGAATAGGCTTAAGTCTCAAAGATGCAATAGCGTTTATCAATAATTTCCTCTATTTGCAGTTGTATAGCAGACATTTAAACATGTTGAAGTAGGTGTTTAAAACATTTGAAGTAGGAGTATATCTAATGTAAGATAGGACTTTTTAGTATGTAATTTAGGTGTTTATACTGTATAATGTATGAAGTTTTAGTATTCTAGTAGGTGTTTGTGATATGTGACGTAGGGGCTTGTGGTATATAAAATAAATGTTTTGATAATTAAAGTAGTTGTTTAAGTACGTTGGTGTTTTATCTATTATAGTAGAAGTTTTTTTTGTTTATTTATATTGTTAGATAATAAGTAGATGTTTTATCTACTTATAGTAGGTGTTTTGTATTGTTAAAGTAAGAGATCTAAAACCTAAAGTTAAGTAGATGTAGTATTAAGATAATAAAGTAGAAAAACTACCATTAATGTAATGGTTTTCTGCATAAGTATGTTATCATCAAAGTTGATCACAATTTATTTCATGATATTGGGTGTTAAAATACATCTATTGTTTTACATCTTAGTTTGGTAAATAATAAAGTTCATTTTACTCAATGTTAATTTGTAGTGATAGTTGGCCTTAGTAGGTAGGAGGCTTTGAAAATTTTCTAATAACTGCTTGATATAGATTAAACACCTAGTTGTTATAAGATAAAGTCACACTATGCACATCTTAAACACCTAGTTTTCATAATATAAACACCTACTTTATACGAGATAAACATCTATTTGACATATAAATTGTCTGTCATTTAATAACTACCTATTTGAGCAATGATAAATACCTACTTTGCATACCCAAAATACATACTTGACAAATGATAAATAACTACTTGACTACGATGAACTTATTAACTACATAAATGTAAGAGAATTTGAGAAAAATAAACTTAAATTTGACTACTTTGATCCTTTACATTATGTGATGCACTTGTTAAGTTTTGGCTTAAAATGACCCTTAGTGCAACTAATTTGGATCCACGCTTTTTGGTTCATGTTGCACAAGGTTTATTTTTACTCCCATTTGATGTAGACATGAGATGGGTGTAGTGCTTGATAGATTGTTGAAGTTGTTGGAGTTATAATGCCTGGCTTGAGTTGCATTTATTGTTGAAGGGATTGCTGGAATTGTAGTGATAGGTATAGCTTGTTGGGGCTGAATGTTTGCTGCATTTGGAGTTGCTGATGAAGATAAAACAAACCCTTTTAAGCCTTCCTTCCCTTGAGTCTCCACAATGAAAGAGAGTTTTGGTGGGTTCTTACATTGTGTTTTGTTGTGTCCGAATTTGCTACTATTTTTACACTTTTCTACTTGAACTCCCTTACAACAATTGTTTTCTTAACAACCCTTATCACGCTTGCTAGGCATCTTCCTAAAGGGGGTGGGGTTGGAGGTTTAGCAATGTAGAGGCATGCCAGAATTTATGCCCCTAAGACCTAATTATCTATACTCTGTCTTGTAATTCTTAGTCATATAAAACCCCAAAATACAATTTAATGTTGATTGGCTTTATCATCTCATAGGTTGAATAATAGTAAGCAAAATTTCTACATTTAAACACACAAAAGAAGCAAAAATCATAAAATCAAGATTAAAGACAAGGTCAATCAATTAAACCTTAGAAAACAATCATGAAATATAAGGAAAAAAAAATACCCTTGTTTAGTTACCCATTTGAAATCAACTATAATTCTCTTCACCATTCTCGTCTTTTTAGTCATTATTAACAAATTAAAGAAGAAATTGTGCTGAAGATTACTTATTTTGTGATTACAGTGATAAAATCAGAGAAGTTCGAAGAGTAAGAAAATGTGAGGAACAGATTATCATGCAGAAAACATGCAACAGAGAGAAGAAGAATTACAGCTTGTTGGTTTAACCCAATCAATGGAGAACAATTAACTTACCGATGGATTAGAGGAGTAAATGCTAAATTTTCACCTTGAATGAATTGTTGCAGGCATAGGTTCATTCCATGAATAGTGAGAAACAAAGAGAATGGAAGGAATAAGTTATGAAGAGCAGAGCAATCGTCAATTAAGTGCAATTAGCAACATCACATGCAAAAAGCGTATTTGGTCAAACCAAAACTTGATGGTCAAAAAACAGGTACTATCACGTGGAAGTATTTTGCATACATTTGGGTCATATAGGGCAGTTTTTTACAAAAACAAATTAGAATATGTAATTTTTTGCGAAATGGGGTATATAATAAGTAATTTCTATAATTTATCAATAAAAAAATCAAACATTACCTACTAAACAAACAAACCCAAATCAGTAATTATTAAGCAATTAGTTACTATTCAGCTAATGAATCATCATCTTAAATAGATATCTTAAACGACTAGCTTTTCAGCCCATACTTTCAATTTGTCAATCAGTAAACAACTCCAATTCCAACTAAAAATTTGATATTAATAATCTTTGCATTGAAATGAATCAAACAAAATTTCACTGAACTATGTTTTAATTTATAAATTAAAAACTAATTAAAAAATAAGAGTGATAAATGAAAAGTGCAATATTTTTAAGGGATATTCTACATGGTAGCAACAAATTTTTGCGAAATGCCAGTGATGGCAAATCTTAAAAAATATTCCACAAATAGCATTGTACTTTTGGAGTTTACTATCGTAATATTAATGCCCAAAAAACGTTAGATTATATGTTAAGTTATGAAATTGCGTTTTCACCCTAGTCTTTTTTCGTTTAAATACAGTAACCTTCTCTTCTTAAATTTCATAAAATATCACTGTGTTTTGTGAAATTTTTTTAAAATTTAAAACTACTGACCTTTCACAAAAATTTATTGCTTCTATTTAAAATACTTAGGTCAATATTATAAGTAATTTAAATCTGAAGAAATATTTGTCTACCACGCCTTGGTTAAGACATGAGAAGAAGGGAGAGAGAATGGTTGGGTAGCAGAAAAGTACTTTTTGGGCTGCAAAAATTTATGGATTTGGTGATTGAGTGACATTAGAGATGATGAAGGATTGAAGATTGTTAAAGTACGCTTAGCTTTTTTGAGAGATGAGAAAGAGAAAAGTATCATTTCTAATCTCTATGACTCATTTGACTGTCCTTTTTTTATTTTATTTACTGATTTGTCCTCCTTTATTTTAATCTTCATCACTTGCCTTCACACTGCGTGCACCACCATCTCTCTACTTCTTTTTTTTAAAATTAAAAGAGTCTTGTATGAATTTTATAAGTTAAAATATGTTAAAATATTAAATATTTTTATTTTATAAGTACAGTCAACTACAATCATTGAGATTTACTTGCAATTCTTTCTATTTACCCTAATAGTCTTATTTAACTGGGACACATTTACCAATATAATAATTCTATCATTAATATCTTTAATTGCACATATTTAAAAATTGTTAAAAGTTGATACTAATGATTTTAAATTTGCATTGAAACGAATCAAACAAATTTCTATTTGACAATGCCATTACTTATAAATTAATAATAAAATACAAGTTAGTAGTGATTGATGAACAGTGTCAAAAGTCAAATGAAACTATTAGGGTGAATAGGAGAGAGTATTATACAAGACTTTTACGTAAATTACTCCCTATTAAGAAAGATGATAACTTTAAAGTGAGATTAATAATCAGACAAATAGTAGAGATATTATATTATTTATGTAACACCCCGACTCTATTCATTCGACGGTAACTATCTATGGATGTTGTAGACTGACAAATATTCCAGTTCGATATTCGGTTTAAAAATCAGATATTCAATCTAAATTATCCAGCTTTCAAAAAATTAGTTAAATTCGGATATTCTCCTTCAGATAATTCAGATTAGATATTGATGCGCATTCATAGTATTAGTAGGTGTTTGGTTACACACTTGCACAAGGGGTTAGAAAACTAAAAAAAAAAATTATATTTCAATCGAAAAGCAAATATTACTTTTTCAGAAAAATTTAATTTTAATTTTCATTTAAGTCTTTGGGTCTTTTGACTTACCCTAAATTTTTTTATAAAATATAGAGTAAAAGATAAAAGATGAAATTAATTTGGCTATGAACAAAATGCATGCCTTTCACAAATTCAGACGCAACCAGATGCCTAAGCCCTAAAGCCTTCCCATGTCATCCCACGGCTCCCAGCTTTTCAAACTTTTATCATCCATTTCTTTTTTTTCTCTTACACTATTGTTTTTAAAAGTGCTCACTTCAATTATTAATGCTCCCCCTCATCAATTAACCAAAAAAATATTGGGTGTTGCTAAACTTCGCCATCCTTTTCATTTTTTCGCCACTCCCCTCCAAATGAAATTACGAATTTGCTCCTGATTTTTTAAAAATTACAATTTTGTCACTCATTTCAAATTTTTTATTTATAATAATAATAATAATAATAATAATAATAATAATAATAAAAACAACAATAATAAAATTAAATAATAATAATTATTATTCAAAAAAAAAAAAAATTGAGTCGCCCAAAATTGGGCGACTCAATTTTTTTTTTTCTTTTTTGGATAATAATAATAATATTAATACTAATAATAATAATAATTTATAGATTAATGTGGTCTATTAGCTCAGTTGGTTAGAGTGTTGTACTAATAACGTGAAGGTCACAGGTTCGAAACTTGAACAAGCCATTATTTAATAATTATTAATTTTTTATCATATTTATAATAAAAAATTAATAATTATTAAATAATGGCTTGTTCAAGTCTCGAACCTGTGACCTTCACGTTATTATTTTCCAAAAAGAAAAAAAAAAAATTGAGTCGCCCAAAATTGGGCGACTGGACCATGGTTCAGTGGCCCAATTTTGGGCGACTTTACCATGGTCCAGTCGTCCAGATCTGGGCGACTCGACCATGGTTCAGTCGCCCAATTTTGGGCGACTCAACTTTTTTTTTTTTTTTGAATAATAATTATTATTATTTAATTTTATTATTGTTGTTTTTATTATTATTATTATTATTATTATTATTGTTATTATTATTATTATTATTATCATTATTATTACTGTTATTATTATTATTATTTTTATTTATTATTATTATTTAATTTTATTATTGTTGTTGTTATTATTATTATTATTATTATTATTATAAATAAGAAATTTGTAAGGAGTGGCATTTTTGTAATTTTTTAAATTACAGGGGCAAATACATAATTTTAGGGGGGAGGGGGGTGGCGAAAAAATGAAAAGGGGTGGCGAACTTTAAGGGTTGGGAAAATATTCTCTGCCACTTTTCAGCCTTATTTTTTCCATTTTTCTTTTCTTTTCTTTTTTTCTTTTTATAATTATTTTCAATTTTTTAATTGTAACCTTTTTGTTTTGAATCCAAAGTACACCTGTACACCAAACTTTTCTTTTAGTTAATCACACACCAATCACCACATCATTTTGAAACTTAGGTTATGTTTTAATTGACGTTAAAAAATAAAGTAATTAGTAAAAATAATTTTAATTAGTAAAAATTAGTTATAATTAGTAAAAATTAATTATAATTTCAATTGCAATTAGTAAAAATCATTTGCAATCAATAAAAATTGGTTATTTCAATTTGTAAAAACAAATTTTGATAAGTAAAATCAATTTCAATTCGCAAAAATCAGTTGGATCAGTAAAAGTAAGTTGAAATAAACATGGCCTTAATAAGGGTAAGAATGAGCATTATGCCTCCGAACTTTTTTAATAATAGTATATAATATAAAGTATATTATAAATTATAAAACCATTAAAAATCACATAATTGATGGATTAGTAGTGAAGTTAATTAGTTAAGCATTTTTTTTTATGTAAGAGGTCACTTATTCTTTTAATCCAAATTGACATTTTAAAAATAAAACCCCTCAAATTTTCATTAAAAACTATTATCAAATAATTAGCCAAAAAATCAACTCAATAATTGAACTAAGAATGATATGTAGAAGTATATAATGTGAATAGCTATTCTTATTGGGACTCTCGCATGTAATCCACTTGTGCTCAATATGCATGTTAAATAACATAAATTTGGTGTATGTTTCTTTATAATAAATTAATATTTATATAATAATTCGAAATATTTAACATTTTAACTACAAGCATTTTTGTCCAATTAGAGCATTAAAGTTCGATCATTTAGATTTTCATAATTATTTTTTGTCAATATTGCATTAATCAGTTTGCAGCGATAACATTACTACCATCTAAGTAAAATAAGATACTAATTTTAGTTTGAATTTTTATAATCTTAATTTGACCTTATTAATTCTTGAAGCTTATTTTTAGATAGTGGATAATTCAATATATAAATGAAGTAGTTGTTACATTACAATTATTAACACTTTTTAACGTTTAAGCTTAGTTTATATATTGCAACTAACGTGTAAAATAACTATAGTCAAGTAGGATCTAGTTCAAATCGTCTAATATTATATTTAAATAATATTAATTTTTTATAATTCTTAATTATATATAATTCAATATATAAATAATTAAAATAATACATAAATCATATAAAAAGCCAAATGCACTAAATATGTGCGTGATTGAAAGACAATGCAATAATACTTTTCATTTGAATTTGTAATAGTAGTACATGAACTAGCTATGTTTAATTCAAATCACAACTTTTAGAGAATGTTGGGGTTTAGCTTTAATCAGTGTTCACTCACTGTTTTTGAGAGGAAATTTGCAAAACTTTAAAAGATGTATAGGTAAATCATGGTTATTTATAAAAAATAGTAAATTACACTTATGTGTTCTTATTTTATAGTAGAGCTTTTGAAATTTTACTTTATCTTTTTTCTTATTTTATTTATTTTAATAATATATATTTTATCTTTTTGTAACTATTTACAAATAACCGTTATTATTTAGAATTTTCTACACAACTTTTAGCCTTTACGAAGTCTGGAGCGAGGACTGTTAGCGATAACAAAAGAAATGATGAAATTCCCTTTTGGCAACGCACGCCCTAACCTGTCTTGCTTTGCCTTTTACGGGGTTATCAACTGCCAGATCAGAGGCTGTCACGGCAACCTCATCAATACCATTTGTCTTTGCTTCCTTATTCCTTCCCACCTTTGTACGTTCCCCAACATAGACATCATGTGTTTGTATTGAGAAGTCGCTCGGCTTAAGTTTTTAATTCAATTATTTTTTATTATAGTATCAGAAGTAAATATGATAAAGAGGTTATTATGAATTTGAATTTCAATTATTCCCTTCCTTTCTTAAAGAAATTTCCACTTTTCATTTAGAGGTGTTCTATTTGTTATTTCCATAAGAAATCTTTCTATTTATATCACAAATTTTGGATAAATAACCTTCTTCAATCTCATTTAATATTTTAATGATTTTTATAGTACACACATATCTTCCACTAACTTTATTTTAGCATTTTTATATTCCTTATGGTCTTCACATATTTCTCACTTTATTTTTTGTGGTCCTCATATTTTTTCACTAACCTTCTTTTAAAATTTTTTTAATGTTTATTACTCACTTTTTCCATCAAATTTATTATTCAATCAAAAAATTTATCCACTATCTAAAAAATTCTATTTTTCTTATTTTCCATGAACATTCCTTGTGGGAACTTCATTAAGGAACGAAGGGAGTATCTTTTAAAATAGAAAGATTCCTTATAGAAACAACAAATGAAACACCCAAAATGGCAAATCAGAACTTTTTAAGGAACAAAAGGAGTATTATTTATCATGAGACTACAACTATTAGTTTAATCTTTTAATTGAGTTGGTTTCATAACACCATGCTATCTTCTATGCCCACTTGAATACCTCTGTGCCTACACGTGTTTTTACTACTACTGTTTACCGCCAGGGGCAGAGCAAAAATTGATAAATTCTTTGAAGGCCCTGTGTAATTTTTAAAAGTTATGATATATTTGTAACAACTTTGTATCTTTAAACACTTAACATATACTACAAAAATTATTATTGAGGCCCTCAACTTATTGGGCCCGGTGCGGTCGAACATGTTGAACATCCTCAGAACCACCCCTATTTACTGCCTCTGTGAAACAATAGTAAATGACATAATTACATAAAGAAAGTAATAAGAACATTAAAATTGTATGAATATATATAATTAAAAAAATTGTGTGAATAAAAATTGAAAAGTAGTAAGAACACTATTAAAATGAAAAAGTTACAAAGTAAAAGAAACAAATGAAAATAAAAAAGTTGGAAAACTCATAAGATCAAAGACATATTTCATTACTTGTACTTCTATATAGTCATATAGATATGAATTTTATAAAATTTTAGGGGTTTTATATTGTATTCGTCTTAATCGAGGTAAATATGAATATGAATGTCTTAGATAGTACTATTAAGTGGTTATGAATA
Source organism: Amaranthus tricolor (assembly GCF_026212465.1). Taxonomy (NCBI): domain Eukaryota; kingdom Viridiplantae; phylum Streptophyta; class Magnoliopsida; order Caryophyllales; family Amaranthaceae; genus Amaranthus; species Amaranthus tricolor. The sequence continues at coordinate 21,045,197 of NC_080052.1, read as the reverse complement.
TAAAAGTTTTTCCTATCATGGATGGTTATTAGATGATGGTTATGAGAGATTATATATTTGGCCATTTCATACTCGTCTACAAGATATATCAGTCCGTCCCACCCAAAAAGCAATCACAATATATTATTTTATATGTGCTATTTATCAAAATACTAATAATAATAATGGTTAAAAAAATTTAAAGGACTAACCAAAGTTGTTCATGTACTAGTAAACGGATTATCTCAATTTATATGTTTTTATGCAATTTTAAAATGTGACAACTATCAAGTTATAATTAGCAAGTGCTATAATATGGTTGGAAGGAAGGTGCCAAATATGAAATTCTAAGGTTTTAAAAGTTATTTATCTAAATGACTATTGTAACAATTAACACAAAACTAGTTTAGGAGATAGATGATCTGTTTCATGGTAGACGACCTTGTTCATGCTATCCATAAGATCCAGCAGACCAATGTGGAAAATCAAGCATCTACCACTCTTTTGTAAGCTTTGAAATCATAGACTGACTAGTTGGACTTCCTTGAAGAAAACTTGAAGATCGGAGGGAGAGCTTCTAATCTTTGAGCCAATGCAAATAACCTCAAGATACTTGTCATCAAAGTGACATAAAAAATTAATGATCATGAGATTCTTAAAATCATCCGCTTAAATTTAAGAAAAAATCTCATGAGTATCAACCAGCTAGCCAAGCTAACTAACTAATGAATTTGTACTTAAGAACATCATGTCACTACAAAAAATTTAATTTTTCCGGACATTAGATTTAGTGACATTAAAAAATACAAATTCTTGTGAGAGACGGTCTCTTTGAGAGACCATCTTTAATTAGGCCGGTCCATTATATATTTTTTAAAATATTGTAAGTACGCATTAAGAATGATGTAAATAGACATTTAAGATATTGAAACTAAGCATTAAGGATACGATAAGTAAGCATTAAAGAAAATGTAAGTAGGTATTAAGAATATGGTAAGTAGATATTAATCTTTAATGGGCTGGACTTGAGATACGTCTCTTAAAGAGACGGTCTCTCAAGAGATTAGTTGATTAAATAAAATGTCACTGATTTATATTTTTAGTGTAATAATTTTTTGTTTTTATTTTAAGTTCCACTATAAAGTGATTTAGTGACACTTTATTCGGCCTTTAATGGCATATGTAATTGTTACTATAGTCTATAATGACATTTATGAGAAATGTCACTGGATCTTATATCGCGAAATATAAGATCTAGTGACATTTCTCATAAATTTAAAGTAGTGACATTTGAGTTTAATGTCGCTAAATATATGCCATTAAAAGCAAATTATGTTGGTAGTGTGTCTGAATCAAATACTTCTACCCGAATCGAAGGACTCCTCCAAGGTAGAAAGTTATAATAAACTTAAGTCATATAATAATCCTTACCAATCTTCCAATATGATGGAAGCCATAAGAGATAAAGAAATCCTTAATCTTAGCAATGTGTTTCATCACTCAACTATTGGTAGGCCTTATAAAAGCCTATTTGTGGTTGTCTTCATGATTTTGATTATTCTTTTTCTATTTGTATTTTGTTGATCTAAATTCACCCCAATGTAATAAAAAAAAAATACTACTTATAATATATTTTAGAAATTAAATGTTTTTAATACTAGAAGTTATTAATATATGGAAAAAGGGAAAGCACAAATAAAGTTGACCCATTAGGAGTAGTATCATAGAGATGGTTGTCGGCGCATATTTCAAAATAATTTTGATAGATAAAAAAGTTGGTCTTAAAAAGTACTCCAAATTGAAAGAATATCATGATCCAAAAGGAGACCCATGTATCTTTTCACTTGTGCAAGGCAAGGTCTATATTTAGTGCTATATTCATTCATTCATTGACTCATTTACTTATATTCTGATATGCTTTTGAAATATCACTATTTAATTTAAAATATATAAGAAATTTTAAAATTAAATAACACTATTTTAAAGGAATAAAATACTAGTAGTATTTTTTCTATTTATTATATTTAAAATAGATAGTAATATTTTTTTATACAATATTTTATAATTAGTTGCAGATATTTTAAAAGAGAGCTAATAAATATATGGAAAACAATCATGTAATTAGGGTCAAACTTTAAGCAAAGATATGACAACAAATACTCATAAACACAGCTGGGAAAGGAAGTAATAAAGTTGAAGCCTATAAAAAGGGTTTTGGTAGCTTCTTTCCCTTAAAGCAATTATACATTTGAGAACTCTTTTCCTTTGCTTTGCAAACATCACTTTGCCTAACTCACTCATCATCTTTAATCTTTATAAAGGCTACACCCTTTTCTTTTTAATGTCTCTCCTTTTCACTAATCAGTTAATTACCAATTAAGGCACTAATTAGCCAAAAAGATATATGCTCATTTACTAAAAAAAAATTAAAATTTGAATAGTCATGAAATTAAATTTCATAGCTAATAGCGACGAACATAGTGATGAAATTGTCGCGAGGTTGATCCACGACTTTTATTATGAACATTTTTTCTCACCATTTTATTCTCGTTAAGATAATTTCACAAAATTTTTTAGATTGTGTTTGAAAAAAAGTAATTCGATTCAAATGTTAGATTTCAATCATGAAATCATAAAAAAATTGAAAATGATAAGGTTTGAAAAGTCATTTTCAATATTATCTACTTTTAAAACAATGATGGAATTAGCTTAAATCAAAATTATATTTCATTGATATGCCAAATAATATTAAATTTGAGTGAATTCTAGATTTTCAAATGAAATCATCATTTTCAAACATAGCATAAAATGAATAAAACATTCATTACGTAAAATCCATCATTGTTTGCAAATACAACTCGACTATTCCGGCCATTTATAAATTTTGCTATATTTTCCAATTTAATTCGTCCCATAAAATTTGCTATATTTTTATTTGGATTATGGTCCACACACAATCTTTAATTCTCATCTATATATTTAATTTATTTTTTCATCTCATCTACACGTTTCATATACATTTTCTTAAATCACACTTTTTATACCACTTTTCCATAAAACGTTATCCGTTTTTATCTCTTTTCTTAATTTGCTCAAATTTTATCCTTAAACAAAATATTACACACAAATCAAAATAAAAAATCTTCATGTATCCGAAAAGCACACATGTACATAGTCATGTAATTAAGAATTTAGTAATTGCTATATTAGAAGTCAGAACCTTGGAAGGGTTTTTCATAAATGAAAGATTTTGTAATCACATTCGCATTAAAAAAAAGTACAAATAAAAGATGCCAAATCTCGTGTTGAATGGCCTGTGGTACAAGAAGAATATAGAGCTAAAAGCATCATCATTATTTTAGCTTTTTTAAATTTTTAAAGGAATCCCTAATCAATTCTATAGCAGAAAACCCCACTTACAAGAGGTCGAGAGGAAAGCAGCTTTAAAACCCACTAATCATCCTATAAATATGTCTTTATCAAGCACTAATCAATTAATCTTTACCCACAAGCATCAACTTTATGTAAGAGACTAATAGACCATATATTAGATAAGTTTAATAGAGATACTCTCAGTTTCATCTTTAAATCGTCTTATTTGGAAATTTGTAAACCATAATACTCCATTTAGTTTACCCTAAGCGTGTTGTTTAGTTTGATACATATGGTAATATACTTATTCAATTCTTAATATGTCTTATTTAACGTAATTATAAATTATAAAAACTAGAATTATACTTGTGCTATGTATGGTTTTCGTTCAAAATTTTTACATTAATACTTACTAATAAGCAATATTTATTAATTGATTATTAAAATGCATAATATATATATATATATATATATATATATATATATATATATATATATATATATATATATATATATATATATATATGTGTGTGTGTGTGTGTGTGTGTGTGTATATATATGTGTGTGTGTCAGAGATATAATAAGAAGGGTGTTCAAAATGAGAAGGATAAGAAGCATTCATCACCCTTGATTTGAGTAAGATTTAAAAGTTCATGATCACGATCGAGCCAAAAACACTTACTTGTAAAAGTCACTATTTTACACAGAAAAGATACTACGTCATAAATCTGAAGAATGTTCTTAATATATAACATATTATCCTTTTTTGCATATATAGTGACTAACAAAAAATCCTTCTCATCTTTCTCATTTTAAAATCCTTCTTATTTGATCTTATAAAAGTGACACTTGGAACAAATGCTTATATAAAGTGACAAATGACACAAATATTTATGAATTAGTATATTGTATGATGATTAATACTCTTTGTATTGGCACGTTTTAAATAAAATTGCACTTAACTATGTTATACATTATAAATTGAAAGTAAAATATAAATTTAGAGTGACTAATATATAATGCAAAAATGGATGTTTATGGTGACTTTTGAGAGAAAATATTATTTTTTTAAAATTAACTTTCCCCTCATAAGCAACTTATTGTTTTGGTTACTTGTATAAAGGTATGAGTACCTACATGAAATACATTATAGATACTCCCCCGATTCCTATAAAATTAAAATAAGAGAAAATTATAATAAACTACCTATTCTATACCTCTATTTGCAAAAAACTACCTTATCTAAAATTTTTTGCAAAAAACTACCTTATATAATACATTTCTTTGCAAAAGACTACCTTATAACGGTTTTTAGCGTTTTGACTGTGTAAATTAACCGTTGACTATCACGTGATAGTCACGTGAGCTTATAATCCTTTCCTTGTTTTTCATTTCAGACTCTTCAATGCATTTGCTCCTCCTTCTTCATTCGAAAAACCCTAAATTATTCCTGTAATTGGTCTTTCTCCCTTCTTTCTTTCAATCCCTTGATTTACAATCCCTAAATCATTCAAAGAACCCAATTTTTTCCAAGCAATTAGTAATGTCTTCTTCTTCTTCAACCCAAAATTCGATACCTGAAAAATGTGGGTGTGGAGTTACCTTTGCAAGGAGGGTTTCATGGACCAAGGAAAATCCAGGAAGAAGGTTTAAGACTTGCTTTTTTTATGATCCTGATACAAATTGGAAGGGATGCAAAAAGTTTAAATGGGTTGATGAACCTGAAATGACTGTTTGGCAAAGAGAAGTCACTAACAAACTTGTGGAGGACAAGCAACAATTAGCAACCGAAATCAAGATTTTGACATCAAGGGTTTGTTGCTTGGAACATGAAAAGGAACAAGCAATTTCAGAAATTAAAAGGATTAAGAAGAAATGGATGAATGAGAGGAAGCATGGAAATCAGATTACAAGCTTTGTATTAGGGTTTTTCTTTTGTTTTTTTGATGGTGTTGGTTGTTTTAATCAAGGCTAGTAAATGAGAGTTATGACCTATTTAAGAATTTGTGTTAGTGATTTCGGTATGCAATGGAAGGATGATATCTTTTGTAAAATGATTATGATGAATGAAATGTCTTTTTAATTTGGCTATTTGATTTCTCTTTTGGTATTGTTGTTTGCTGTTTGTTCTTTGGTTGATGTTTTCAATAACATCAGTATACACATTGCTTGCAGTGATCAACATCAGTAGCCTTTTCAATGTGTTTCAAATATGTATTTCAGCACTGATTCAAGACTAAGCAACTTGCATTAATGCTTGCTGCACTGATGAACTGATTTGCAGCACTGATTCAATCTCTATGTAATACTGCATTACCAATCAACTTCAGCATACTCAAAACTGATTCAAAACTGATTCAAAATTAGATGGCTCATTTGCTGTTTGCTGTTTGTTGTTTGCTGTTTGCTGTTTGCTGTGTTTGGAAATCAACACATTACATTCAACTTCAATTTACTTATACAGCTCTATATTTGACTTTGTTGATCCATTATACATGAAGTAGATGCTGTTGTTGCACTTTGCGTTTGTTGTTGGCACTGGAGTAAGGAACATCATTTAGTGTGGACTGTTGAGTAGAAGAAGATCCCATTTTACGCCTTCCACCCTTTGACTTCATCTTTGTTGGTTGTGGTTTGGCTGGATTCTTGCATCCTTTTTTGTAGTGACCCAAGTCACCACAATTACCACATCTCCGTTGCTTGAATTCTCGAACAGCAGTTACAGGCTTCTTACCTCCTTTACCTTCATCAGTTTCCTTTTTTCTTTTCCTCATTTTAGGCCTTCCAGGCATCTTTCGAAATGGTGGAGGAAGAGGTTTGGCTAAAGTGGTTGTCGGCCACATTTTGTGTCCTGGTATACCATAAAACTTTGGAGCATACGTCTTTGCATACGAGTCTACAAGATACGCCTCATGGACAAATTCACTGGCATCTAATTTTCTAATAACAATACAAGCCATGGCATGTTTACAAGGGATCCCAAGAAGATTCCAACTTCCACAAAGGCAAGTCTTATTGTTCAAGTTTACAACGTAAGATTCTTCATCATCATCCACCTCAAACTCAGACACATCCACTGGGATTACCCTCAAACCATATATTTCCTTTGAATATTTTTCAATCATTTTGATGATAGCTGGCATCAACACACCTTTAAAGTTACTCAACCCTTCTCTTTTGGATGCACTTCTTTGCATCACATATCTCCTAATCCACTCCATAAGAGAAATTATGGGCTTCCCCCTTGCTTCTACTAACACATTATTGAATGACTCACAACAATTATTTAACAACATCCCAGATTTACTCCTACTAGAAAAATCATGCCTAGACCAGTGTTTAGCAGGAATAGCAGCTAGATATTCATATGCTTCAACAGAAATATTCTTTATTTCATTCATTTCTCTATCAAAATGAAGCTGTAAAAGGTAAATTGTTACTAATTAGTTCGACATTACATTCAAATATTTAATTGTATACTTGATTCCATACCTTGTTGTAAGCTCTTGCTGCTTTCCAAAAATGATGTTTGTACAACTCTCCAGGGAACTTGATCTTGAAGTTAGCCCATATATGCCTACAGCAGAACCTAATTTCAGCTTCAGGAATCACTGAGTTCAAAGCTTCAATCAAACCCTACATTGTCCACAAATTAGTATTAGGGTTATAACATTAGTTACAATTGAAACAAGATATGTGTTAACAAGTAATTACGTTCATACCTTTTGCCTATCGCTCATGAAGGTAAAATCTTCACATCCTGCTTGTACCCAACTACTCGATGGACTAACCGACTTTAGGTCTTCTACAAGGAGATTTAGAAACCAAGTCCAAGTTTCTACGTTTTCTGTTTCGACCACAGCCCATGCAACAGGGAAGATGTTATTGTTCTCATCCTTACCTATAGCAGTCAGCAAAACCCCAGGAAATTGTCCCTTCAAATGTGCCCCATCAACACCTATAATAGGCCTACAGCTAGCAACAAAACCCTCCTTACATGCTGGCAAACATATATACATCCTTTAAAACAAGGGTGAAGGTGTGTCTATTCCAATGCATTTCACGATTGCAGTGCTTCCTGGGTTAAACCTCCTTATTGCTTCCGCATAATCCCACACCCTGCTATACTCTTCACTAGCATCACTAACTATCATTTTCTTAGCAATTCTTTTAGCCATATAACACTTAGAATACTTCACTTCACAACCTAACTCTCTGTTAACCCGTTTCTTAAATGCCTTTAATTCCCAATTTGGATTTTCCCTCCAATCCTCTATGTATTTCTCAGCTAAATACAAAGCAGTGACTTTGTTATTTTGGTGTTGGTGACCACAAGTGTGCTCGGGAAAATAACTCCTTATTTGAAGTGTCTCCTCATCTTTCAACTTCACAGCATGAACCTTAAAATAACACTTCTTATCCTTCCCACAAACACAGTTCACAATTTTAGCTTTCGATTTCATGCAATCGCATCTATTGTAGCAATACACACTTATCCTACTTCTACCATTATGCAGGTAATAATAATTGTAGCCACATTCAATAGCATGGTACCTTAATGCTTTTCTAAAGATATATGTCGAAGGAAACTTAAGGCCTAAAGACAAATTGATCTTACCCTTGAAATGAATCTCAGGATTGAATGTAGGATAGCTGTCTATACCTTCCTCATCAACATTCAATGCACCCAAATCATCATCATCAGACTCCAGTTCATCATCATTAAAGTATATGTGTCTATTGTTTTCTTCATCAACCTCCTTATCTACTATCAATCTAATTTCATCATCACCTATAAACACATCATCGAGACCATAAACTACATTTTCTACAAACAAATCAGAATCATCCTCATATTCATCCTCATCACCACAACTATAATCATCATCACTGCTATCCTCAAAATCAGAAAGTTCTTGTTCTATGTGGCCTCTCTCATTTGGTGTAAGGTTTAGGGTAGAAATAGCAGCTGAGTTATTTGTTTTAGATCTAGGGTTAGCACTTACACATTCTTCATAACCCGTATATGTGTTTGGTGGTCCCATTTGCCCAACATCAACATCTTCATTTGCTCTTGCCAACTCATCCACAACCTCATGTGCCACATCAGATCTTTCGAGCTCCACCTCATCTACCCTAACATTACCCAAGTCAGTTGCCAACTCAGAATGCTTCTTTTTCGAACTACTTGCTTTTTTCAAGATTTTCAATTTCTTCATCTTATTGATTTATCTAATTTTAGGAACCCTAATACATTATTCAGACACAACAACAATCAATTTACAAATTATAAGATAAAAAACAGGAAATTCAATAGGAAAAACCGCAGCAAATCGAAGCAGATTTGTAAAACGAATTACATTTTAAAGAAAAAATAAAATACAACAATGAAGAACAAAACCATAATTGAGTAGTACTACATACCTCTAAAGGTTAGAAGTTTCAGCAAGATGATGTCGCAAGGAAGACGAGAGCGAATTCAGGAAGTTAGAGGACTGATTTTTTCGAATGAAGAAGGGGAAGCAAATGCCTGGAAGAGTCTGAAATGAAGAAGAAGGAAAGGATTATAAGCTCACGTGACTATCACGTGATAGTCAACGGTTAATTTAAACGGACAAACGCTAAAAACCGTTATAAGGTAGTCTTTTGCAAAGAAATGTATTATATAAGGTAGTTTTTTAAAAAAAATTTTAGATAAGGTAGTTTTTTTGCAAATAGGGGTATAGAATAGGTAGTTTATTATAATTTTCTCTTAAAATAATAGTATATGACACAAAAACTAAAAACCAAAAGAAAGTATATAGATAAGAAATAAAAAAGTAGTGGAATCATCATCTAAAATTAATAATATTACAAAAGTGAAAAAAAATAGATTAAATTAAAAATCTTAGCAAACTCACAAGAGCCCATAATTTTTAATAAATCTTCAATTAAAATTAAAATGCACTTACATGGGGTGGGTTGAACCCCCAAACGGCCAGGCTTTAATTAAGACATGTTGTTTAAAGTTATTGCACGAGTTATCTTTCGTTTTTAGAAAGGCATGTACGAATAATTTCTTAAAAAGGGATTAAAGTGGTTTCTTGAGAATAATTTAAATTTCCAATCATACATTTTACTAATTTTATTATATTTTAACAAAAGGCAATTTAATTGTGAGCATGTCATTTGTCTTTTCTTCATTGAATAATATTAATGAAATTTGACTTATTTGTATTTTTTTGACATATCATAATTACAGGTTTGCATTTTTGAAAAAATTTATACATTAATGGATGTAATAAATTATAATTATTCCAATTACACTGTTATATATAAATGTACAATTTAGAAAAAATACTAAAAAATAGATAAAATAATGAAAATACACTGGTAGAAAATTATACTGCAAAATAAATTGCTTTCATTTCAATTATACTGCAATTTATTAAATTACTAGAAGTACATAATTGCTCTTTTTTCCAGCAATAGTTGTTAAAAACTTAAAAGACATAAATTCATTTAATTGATCATTAAATTCAGTCATTTACATTGTTAGACTACTATAATTATAATTTGAATTTTAGGATAAATGTCAAAAATATTAAACCGGATGATAATTATAGAAAACAAATAAATTAATGCAAAAAAATCAACCAACTTCAATTAGTGTAGGCAATCAAACTATCTTAGTTACCAAATATGGTGCAATAAAAATCAATCAACTAAAAATATTGTCTAATTTTCTGTAATTTAATTATTTCTTTATAAAAATAAAAATGTATAAACACTTTCATAACAGAAATTACAATATAAATAGCCCCATAAGGCCATCCCAATTGTTTGTTCATACTATTTTTCTTCTATGAACCTTTAGTGTTATTTAAAAATATTTTATAGAATAATTATGAGTTTAAATTCATTCAAGAAATTCATGGTGACAGGGGAACATGGAATATATTAATGACTATTAATAAAAATCAAGGACAAACAGTATCCATGTTGGTTTGTTTCTACCTTAGCCTGTTTTTAGTCATGGACAATTTTACGTCGCCATTTCTAGAGTGACTAGTAGGAAGGATTAAAAATTCTCATATGCGACAAGGACGGTGAAATATATCATCATATTAAAAATGTAGTATTTATAAAGGTGTTTCAAAACCTATAAACTCTTGATTAACAATGTATTTTGGGTTTTTTTTATATTTAATTCTTTTTCAATTAATTACAATATACATATGTAAATACTTTATTACCCACCTTCTTTTGATATTTATATTAGTCTAAAATTTCATTAAAATATTAACGTATTTAAAAATCCGTGCATTGCTAATGGCTTTTTATACTAATATGTTATATTTGTCCTCCTACTTTTGTAAAATAATTATGGCGCCCAAACTTTTAATAATTAATCATTATTTTACCAAAATATGCCAAAGTTCAATTTAAACAAACGGAAATAATAATAGGAACATATTGATTAGCCAATAGTTTGCCAAAGAGATCTTCGTAAAAGCTGAACTATTTTTTAGGTTTATCAAATTGGGTACTCATAGATTTAACGAAACTCTCCTTAAATTTCCATTTTTTTTATTTCAATGCAATACAAAATGGATCAAGTAGAGTTGCTCATTTAGGTCAATTTCTGATCAAATATTTCGGATAAATTCAAAATCGAGTTGTCTTCATGTTGATTTTTTTACATAATTGTAAAATAATTTTTAGAGTCAGTTTAAATTCGATTCAATTACAAGATCGGGTAAATATCAAATTGTCATATCTCTTTTTAATACGGAGGGAGTATAATGCTTCCTCCGTTCCAAATTAGTTGCAGCACTTTCCTCTTATGTATGTTTCACAATACTTGCAATGTAACATTACTCTTTTTGACAAAAAAAATAAAAAATACTTCCCTCATTCTCAAATACTTGCTAAATTACAGTTATTGGACACTATTCATCGTTCTAACTTATTTTATATTACGGCTAATGAGTAAAAAAAAGATATAGTTAAGTGGGATCTTGTTTGAATCGTTTAATCGCATAAATAGTTTTATAATGTGCATAGTTCAATATATAAATGATCAAAATAACACAATGAATTGTGTAAAAAGAAATGTAGCAAATATAATGAAACATAAGAATTACATAATTTTCTATTTTACCCCTACTTTATTCACACTCCATACATAATTAACTTTTTACCTATTATTATTAAAGACTAATATACAAACTCGTGCAATGCGTGAAGTTTGTTACTATGGAAATACCTATAAATATAAATTTTAAAGAAAGGTGTAATTACATATTATAGTTATCAAATTATAATATTAATTAAATTTGTAAAAATACAGATAATTTTTATAAAAACATAATTATTTCTTGATTGAAAAAATTATATTGATCATTATATATTATGTTCAAAAGTAGCTACTTTCTGAAATAAACTATTTTGTAAAAAAAATTGTGTCAAAATTGACATGCTCTCAATAAAATTAAAACACATGACAGAGCTCTTAATTAGAATATGTTGTTTGTCTTTTTCCTACAAAATTAATAATATGTATAATGTTGAAATTCTTTAAATCTGATGATGAAATATTTTATAAAAGATATGCATCAAATGATTATATGATTTGATTTAATAAAATCCTTTTGAAAAATTACCTTTAATACTTAAAATCATAACAAATGTAATAAATTTTTTTAAATATCGCACAATCACATTTTAACCTGTAAATATGCCCCATTTAGCAAAACCATATAAAAATCACCATGTTGAATTTTTCACAGGGTCGTCCTTAGGGGTAGGCAAAGTAGTGTCGCCGCCCAGCATACATAAGGGGACTAATTTCATTGTAATTCATGAGTATACAATAAACATTTTTAGAAATAAACTATGTTTGAGGGAGAAAAGAAGATAATTGTTGAAAGAAATGATTTGTTTTAATAAATAATTATAAGTGTAAATTGACAAAAGTAATCATCTAAGTGGCTGATGATTAGGCTTAAAAAATAAGGCTTTAAATGAGATAAAGGTTAACTATAAATGTGAATTGACAAAAGTAGTAATTAATTTAAATGTAGCTTTGAAACAATCAAATAAAATTTCTATATGTTCTTTTCAAAAAAACCTTTTAAATTTTATTTATTTTATTGTATAAAGTAATAAAATTATTATTTTAGCGTGACCTATATGTACAATATTTGTTAAACCAAAAAATATGCAAGACATTCACAAAATTAATATCATTAAAGTAAGAATAAGAAGACAATGAGAAGAGGATTTGTTCTAAAGTGAACATATGCCATAAATATGAATCATCGACAAATTTGAGATTTACATGCTATTTTATTTATCCTTATATCATTAGTTAAGTTTTATACGGCACATCTACACTTATAATGATATTAATAATATAAAGAGATTTGTTTCTATTTTTTTTTCAAGTACTTATTAAAGATCAGGATTAATCTTCTATAGGGAAGACCTATATGTATTATTTTATCTAGGATCTCCAAAATATCAGGAACGATACTGATTTTCCTGTTTATTTATAATATTATATGATATGATATTATATGATATGATGTTATAAACATTATGCACTCCAACATAACATTTTGAGAATTTGTGTTAAGAAACAATGTTACAAATATTACAAGTAAATAATAAGGAAGAAAATAACTTAAAAGTTTAAAGTGAGAAAGGAGTAAGTGTAGAATAACGTAAGAAAAGAAAAAGCTGTACCGGCAACAGAGAGAGATTCGTATTTCCTACTAACACATCACAGTTTTTGTAGCGAAGACAATTACACAGAGTCACAAACTTCAGACATTAAGCATGCCAACATCCAACATATCCATGCAAAGCTACAATTCAAATCTACCCTAAAATTTTGACATACTCTCCGTACTCCCCATACTTTTGCTTTAATGAATACAACTACAGTCAACAAGGAAAATCTTTGTTTACCGGTTGAATAAACTAAATATCTAAAGTAATAATATTGAATATATAAAAATCATATTTCCTTTGTTCTAAAATACTCCCTACATAAGAGTTTTTTGACACTATTCATCGTTTGAGTTTATTTTATATATTGCGGCTAATGTGCAAGAAAAAATATAATAAAGTGAAATCTTGTTTGAATTGTCTAATCGCATACTTTCATAATATTAAGTTTTTGTAATGTTTAAATGTGTATAGTTCAATATATAAATGATCAAAATAACACACTTAATTGAGTAAAAAGTCAAATGTTGCAAGTATAGTGGAACGAAGGAAGTATGTATTTATTTATCAATTATCTATAAAAAGCATACTTTCTCTGTTCATAGTACTCGCTACATTTCAATAGAAATGCTATTCATCTTCAAATTTGTTTCGATAATTCGGACTCATGCATGCTTCTTACATTCCATTATACTTGCTACATTTGACTTATTATGCAATTAATGCATTATTTTAATTATTCATATATTAAGTTATACATATCTAAAACAATACTTCATTAATATTATGAAAATATGCGATTTAATGATTCAACAAGATGGCCACCAGAGCATATTTTTCTTACATATTAACCGTAATATATAAAATAAGCTTGAACGATGACTAGTGCCAAGTATTTGGAGGAAGTAAGAAATAATAATGTCATGAATCTTGTTTTAATCTTCTTAAAACCTAGTTTTTTAATATGTAATCTACACAATTTTTTGTTTAATTAAAATAAAGATATTTAATATTAAAATATATATTGAATAAGGCATAAAAAAAATATAAAAAGTATTTGATTACATGACTAAAGTATTCGATGGATTGATGTAGATAATTGGTAAAATTTTCCATTTGTAATTTTGATAAATGTGGCATTATATTTGTTTACCAAAACTCTGACTGATCCACAAACTTTCGTATCACTAACATTACTCTTATTGTTCCATTTAAAGAACACCAAATTTGGGCCATTACTCCTACCTATGATACTCATTTCCATACCAACACGCCTGAATAATTTCAGGGATTCCGTAATTTTAAAACATAAAGAATACGAGAGACCCGCACAAAAGTAGACTCAAATTTTAATTGTTGTTTTATTACTTTTTTTTGTTTCATATTAGTTGCAACATTAAAAAATATGATATTATTCATTCATCATTTTCAATTAGTAATTAATTTTTAATTTATAAGTTAAAATATAGTAAAGTGAGATCTTGTTTGATACATCTTATTGCAAAGATTATTAATATTAAATTTTTATAATTTTTTATTATACGTAATTAGAGATATTAAAGATTAAATTAGTGTATTAGACTGCGTGAAAAGTAATGTTGCACGTATTTTAGAATGGAAGAAGTACTTGTTTTCTCCTTTTCAATTTGCATTCTTTTTTTCTTAGTTATTTCACTATTTTACCATATTTTTTTATTTAAATGAATTATAATTTCCTATTTGAATCTAATTTATACATTTAAATTTTATTTTAAAATAATGTACATAATTCAGTCTCTCTTAATTTAATGTCATATTAGTAAAATTAAAAGATAAACATATTATAATCTCGCATTCGCATACTAAAGACATCCAAAAACCTAATAGTGATGCTAATTTATCGGAACAAGACATTATTATTTTTATTTATTTTGTGTTCATTTTTACTTTTAATTTCTGTCGTAAATTTCGTTTAAGTGTAAAATGGGCAATCTGATACATAAAAGTATGTGTAAAACATTTTAATAAATCTCATGTAAAAGGTAATATGATATACCAGCATAAAATCTTGTGCAAAGTATACAGTTTGTTAGTATAAAATTTCATTTAAATATAAATTATAAAGAAATATGCAACTAATTCTTATCATATTATAATATTCTCAATATTATTTTTGAAATAAAATCTAGAACAATGAAATAATTATTTTAACTAATGAATTATTCTACTGCATTTTTTGTTCATAAAATGTATGTGATAATAGAAACTTTGAGATTCTATTATGTTTGTGTTAAAAAATTACTTGCATAGTATATGATTTTATGTCGAGATTTCGTAGCTAAAAAATTATTTTTATAAGTGAAAATATTGAGTTACAGTACTATTGAATGTATACATCATAAGATAATTAATAAAGTTTTAAATGTTAAAACCTTATAATTATTTACCTTATCAAACATAACTTTTCAATTATGCTAGTAAATTATGTCATGTAAATAATAAGTAACGAAAATAGTATTTTATCTATTGAAGCTCTAATAAACTGAAATTTAAAATTTTCTAACTCTTTTTTAATATTGTATAATATGATACTAATAAAGGTTTCAAATGTAACTAAATCATATCATTATTAACCTAATTGAACACATCATCATCATCATACCCAGTGTATCCCACCTATAGAATACTACGATCAGGGTCTGGGGAGGGAAAGAAGGCGAAAACTCATACCCATAAAGAAGAACGCGGCCAAAGAGTCCCTCAACTAAAAAAGATCAAGAGATGTTCTTGCAATGAAAAGGATTGTGTGAAACTAAAGATAGGTCCGCAAGCCTGTATTTTTATCACACAAGATTAACCCTTAAACATAAATAAATGAAAGCATATAAATAAAATAAAAATAAAAAAGTACTAATAATAATAGTAATACAAATGAGTAAAAGCAAAGAACAAAACACCAACAGGTAAGCAACAGAGAATCAGAAGTCTAAGACATGAATAAGGCGCCTCCAACTACCGTTCACCCTATCAAGTCCTTAGGGAGGTGTAACTCGTGCAAGTCAATTTTTATTTGTTCCTCCCAAGTTCTTTTAGGTCTTCCTTGACTTTTCTTACCCTTTACTATAATGCTTATCCTCTTCACAGGAGCGTCAAAAGTCTTCCTGTACACATATCCAAACCATCTTAATCTATTTTCGCGCATCTTTGTAGAAAATATATTTACTTAATTGAACACAAATTTTAATTATGTCAATATATTATGCCATGTAATCAAAAGATAACTAATAATATTATTCCATTTGTTGAACTTCTAATAAGTTGAGATTTTAAATTTTTAAATACTTTTATTATATTGTATGATCATATGAAGATTTGATATAATAAAATGTTTTCTTGAAAACTTAATTTTAATGCTAATTTCATATTTTATGTAATAAAATCTAATAATATTATTCCATTTGTTGAACTTCTAATAAGCTGAGATTTTAAATTTTTAACTCTTTTATTATATTGTATGATCATATGAGGATTTGATATAATAAAATATTTTTTTTGAAAACTTAATATTAATGATAAAAATCATATTTTATGTAATAAAATCTTTTAAATGTCACCCAATTACATTTTAATCTCTAAAAATGCTCCATTCGACAAAATTATATAAAATCGCAATGTGAAAATTTTCAATTCTTGTATATTGCATAATAATAATAATATGATGATTTGATGTAAAAAAATCTTTTGAAAAATTTACATTTTGATACTCAAAATCATAATTAATGTAATAAAATCTTTTTAAATGTCACGCAATCACATGTTAATTTGTAAAAATGCTCTATTTGACAACACTTTAAAATAGTCTTTTCCAGTTCTTTTATTATATATGTGAAATAAATTATCAAGATTGATACGACGTTAAGAACTTAGATGAACGATGCAAACAACAAAGAATAAAACAACATTTGATGATGTAAACTTGCAAAGAGACAAAGCTTTAAGGAGGTTCACCCAAAACCCAAAGATGGCTACGTCCTCCGTCGTGTGTAGTTTCTGTTTATATTATATCAATGGAGTATAAAATACTCTTATAAGTAAAGTATTACAATTGTGTAAGAGATAAAACAAAAGGCTATATGTTTGGCTTAGGAGTTGTGTTTTTTATGTATGTTGGAGTGAGTATAAGAGCTCTATTTATAGTACTAAGTACATTCAATGACAATTGCTCACTTAATATATTCTTAATATTGAATAATGAATGATATGAAACAGCTCCAAGAACTTGAAAGGTCGAAAACCAGCATCCTAGGCATGTCAGAGGAACTGCTTGACCAAAACAGAGAGCTCGCTCGGTCGAGCGGCTTGGTCGAGCGAGCTACAGACAACTTCTGGATGCATTCTGTCTGACCGCTCGACCAACCCAAAGAGCTCGCTTGGTCGAGTGACCATTAGACTTCCTCTGTCAGATTCTGCTCGAGCAAAGTATCTTCCAAGACCCTTTGCACTTCTTCATTAATCATCATTAACACCAATAATTCTCATGAATACTTCACCACAATAAATCACACTTAAACACTACAATTGTTAAGTTAACACCTTAATCACCCACATTGCCATACTCATTGGATGCCAAACCCAAGAGTCACATATGAATGAACACATCAATTGTGCACTCAAGTCACACCATTCATGATACCATTCAATATTCATAACAATATGATATGATATTATGATGATTTGATGTAATAAAACTTTTTGAAAATTTACCTTGTAATACTTATGATAAATCATAAGTAATGTAAAAAAAATTCTTTTAAATGTCAAGTGATACATGTTAATCCAGTAAAAATATTCCATTTGACAAAACTATTAAATTGTCACTTAAAATTTTTCAGTGTTTTATTATATTATATAATTCTATCTATCCTGATATAATCGAATTAGAAGGAAAGGAGACAAATATAAAGAGATGATGGGACAATAAATTGTATGGATTGATATTTAATGGGAAAGAAAATGAAGTCGAGATCTAAAAAAGGTAGATGGCAGTATGGATTATTTGTCTTAAAACTTACGGTTCAGATTAACCAGGACCCTAACTGATTACTCTCACGTTAGAACTTGATGGGAGTTCACATGTGAGTAGGAGTGTTGGGATGATTTGTCACATTTATTAATTAAAAATGGTGTGTAAAGTTTATTATAAGTCATTAGAGCCCTTTGATCTTTTATTGACATATAATTTTGGGATGCTCATGCTATCTCCTAAGCTTATAAACTACGTGCACCTTGTATTTTCTCAATTTCATGCTGACATTGATATTAAGTCAAGCTTAATTTATTAGTACGAATATTTTCATGAATAAAAATATTCTAAATTAAATGGAAGATTGAAAATAAAATACATTGCAAATGTAATAGAAGTATAGAACAAATGAAGTAGAGTAGTTAAGCTTATATACTTTTTAAGATTCTATTAATTATATTATAATAAAAACTAAAACTTTTATTATATTAATTTTTGCGCATTATTTATAGACTATAAAATTTCCTTTTTGAATTAGGAAAAATTACCCTGAATAATACGAACTTTCACTGATTTTCCAACAATAATACGAACTTTCAATTAACCATGAATAATACGAACTTTGACATGTGTTTTCCGCTGGCATACTAATTTACCTATAACCGCTAAATGTGCTGAGTTCTTTTTAAAAAATTTTTTTTGCTAATAAAATTAAGGAAAAGAAAGAGCTGTTTCTCCCTCACGCAGCTGGTGTACCCATTAATTAGTTAATTATTGTATCAAAATACCCATTAATTATTTTTTTTTCTTTTTCTTTTCTGGGTTTTTATAGTACATTGATAAATCTGTTAATTATGTATCTTTAATGATACTTAAGTTTTTAATCTTTACAAATTACAATGAATCTGCTTTATAATCATTTGGGATTTTGATTAATTTATGTATATAATTCTTTTTTTTTATTTCTGCAGATGCATATTTTTTGACATGCCTAAGAAGAAAAAATGGCCGAGATTGGTAGATTGTTGTATGAAACCCAATTGAAATCTCAACGTGATGGTGTATTGAGTGCAATAAATCAAGGCGGGATTTGGCAAAAGATCATAGATTTGCATTGAAAAAAATTAAAGAAACTAAGTTCAAGCTTTTGGGTACATGAAAACACATAAGAAAAAGTGAAAAAACCCCAGAAAATTTCATCAATTTACATACTAATCGTCTCTTCTTCTGCCCCCTTTTTCGTGTCACACAAAATCTAGAAGGAGAAAAAGTTGAGAACTTTTTAATTGTTGGGATTTTTGATGGTATCTAAGCTCAAATTAAACCCAATTTTGATGGGAAGAGCAAAGTAAGGAAATGAGGAAGATGAAGGCCGCTGACCTGCTGTCTATAAACCCATAAAACTGATGAAGAAATGAGGAAGTGACCGTTTCTCCTGGTCATAAACCGGTCAGGTATGCCAGCGGAAAACACATGTCAAAGTTCGTATTATTCATGGTTAATTGAAAGTTCGTATTATTGTTGGGAAAATCAGTGAAAATTCGTATTATTCAGGGTAATAGACTGAAGGAGTGAAAGAAATATGTGAGAATCAAACCAAGATATTACTTGAAAAAGTGGTACATAAATACACATATTCAATCCTATTTATCCCTAATTTTGTATGATTAAAATTTATAAAAATTGATATTAATACAATTTATATTGAAATCAATAAATAAAATTTCACTTAATTAACTATGTTTTAACTTATACATTAAGAATAAAATAGAATTCAAAATAATTAATTAATAAATAATCAATACTAATTCTCAGCTCTTTCCTTTTTTTTTCTCTAAAAAAACTCTAGCCTTTATTATTAACTTTTGTGTCGTTAATGATAAGCCCCCAATCTCTTTATTTTTGCCTTTTTCATTTTTAGTTACAAATAAAATCTATTCTCTCTGTATCATAGAGTTCTTCTATCCAATTATTAGATTAAATCTACCTATATATTGGGTTTTATAGTCACTCATGGTGAGAGTTTGGAGTTTAGATATCAATTCGATGGTAAAAAGAGTTTTGAAAGAATTTATCAATTGCACCACTTGTGTTAATTCTACTAATACAAACAATAGTATCAAACTTATCTATATTTCTTAGATACACCAGATCAAAAGACCCCTTCAAAGAAGGCTGTATCAAACAACGATGTGATAGAAAGAATACTTAGATCTCCTTTATAATGATCATAGCTTTATCTATATAGAATTTTGTTTGATAAAATTGTAATGTATTTTATCGAATGTTAACCTATTGTAAATGTCATATGAATTTTATATCCAAGAATTATTAGGTTTTGTTTAAAAAAAAAAAAGCATTTCCGTTATATACTTTCTCCGTTCTAAATTTCTTGCTATATTTGTTTTTTCACGTAGTTTAATGCACTAATTCAATACTTATACATCTAATTATGCATAATAAAAATTATAAAAAAATAATATTAATATTTTTTACATCGAGATAAATCAAACAAAATTACATTTAATTATGTTTTAATTTATAGATTAAGATTTAATTAAAGTACAAATTAAAAATGATAACTAAATATTCCAATGTTTATAATGTTCAAGTAATTTGGAAATATAGTTATCCTTTTCTGTGAATGCAGCGATGTGATCTGTAACAACTTTATTGTTAATGCGCAATAAATGAAACTTTTTTTGACCTGTAGTTTGTCTTTCTCCCTATGAGTACTGTATATGTATAGTATAAACGTACAGTCCAGAGTCCAGATACAACAACACTATCATACTGCTCTTCATTAATGCTTAAAGTTGAGCTTTACTCCTTTTATTACCAACTTAACAATGTGGCGCTGGCCCCACATTAAATCGGCGTTAACATTTGATTTGAGATTTTTTAAAAAAGCATTTTTATAATTCGCTATCTTTTTTATTTTATCGCCATTCTCTAATGAAATTACGAATTTATCTCTGGACTTAAAACTTATTTAACAAATGTAAATCGCACTTAATAACACTATTATCACTTAAAAAACATTTAATTAAAAGTTTAAACGTAATTCCGAACATTTTTATCGCGACCCTATATATATTGAATTTTCAGAAGCGCCTTTGTATGATATACGAATTCAAACACGGTACTATCTCTCTATAAACTCTCTAAAAACGTTCTTCGATTTTAAAAAAGCTGTTAGTTGCAATCGATTAACTTTGGCTAACGAAAGCGACTATAAATCGAATCCGCTACGTACTTTAATTGATTTGAATCGGTGAAATATTTTTTTTTTTTTAAATGACGTCGCAAAAACTGGGCGAGTGAACCATGGTGGAGTCGCACAAAACGTGTGAGTGGACCACGGTGGAGTCGCACAAAACCTGCGACTGGACCGTGGTCCACTCGCACGTTTTGTGTGACTCCACCGTGGTCCACTCGCACGTTTTGTGCGACACCACCGTGATCTGCTCGCGATTTTTGTGCGACTGGTTTTTTCTTTTTACTTACATTATTATACGTCTTAGTAAATTATTATTATTATTATTATTTGTATTATTATTATTATTATTATTATTATTATTATTATTATTATTATTATTATTATTATTATTATTATTATTAATGTAAGTAATTTATATTATTAACATTACTATTATTTTGTTATTATTTATTTTAAATAATTTATAATTATATCTTATTATTATTACTTTCTTATTATTTAATATTAATTTGTTTTATTATTATTACAATTATTTTATTATATTTTTTGTATTGTTATTATTTTAATATCAATTACTGAAGTAAATTATAATTTTTAATTAATACTAATTTGTATTACTAATATTTTAATATTAATTATTAAAGTAATTTATAATTTTCATTTATTATTGAATATTTTTAATTTTAATGTTTGTATGTATTATTTTATTAATGACCTAATGTATGGTTTGTTTCATATTTCAAATTTGCAGAACTTTGAAAACTTAGGAGACAACGTAGATTACTCCGGTAGATTTGTTACGGATAGGAAATTTGATTCCTTAGATGAATTACATAGTTGGGCCGACGCGATAGAATTAACAATTGGTTTTCAATTTACACGTGCTTCTTATAAATAAAAAGAAGGACATTCTAGAGTTAGTGTGTATTTAAGATGTTACCGCTATAGTAATATTAGGGGTGATTTACATAATCTAGATAATGCTGTTCGACCTGGTTCTAAAAGTAGAACTTGTGTGTGTAAATTTTTTATTGTAGCAAGTAGTCGTAAACCAGGAGAAAGACCTTCGACGGTAAGGGTGTGTCCTGGTAAAAAAGGAAGACACAACCACCTGTTTTTAGTGTGCAGAGATGGTCATGTAAGGACAAATAGGATCAATGTAGATATTCGAGAGCACATACGACAACTTAGTGCAATCGGCATGCAACCGACCTTTATCATGACTTCTATTAGAGAAAATTTTTCTAGTTTTTTTACTAGTATGAATCAGATTTATAATGCTAGGCAATCAATAAGGAGGGAAGAGATGGAGGGTAGGACTCCCCCTCAACACTGTCTTTATATGGCCACAGAACTTAATTACGTGGTTTGGATAGACTTGGATAATGAAGGGGGATTGAGCAGATTATTATTGCAATCCTACCTCTATCCAAATGATACGTACGTGGCCGTATGTTGTGTTGATAGATACAACGTACAAAACAAACAAATAAAAGTGGCCACTGTGTGAAGTAATCGGAATGACGCCAACCAATCACAACTTCTTGGTTGCGTTCTGTTTGATGTGAGATGAGGCGGTTGTGTCATATTCGTGGGTGTTGCAGGGATTGAGAGATATTTTTGGCACAGCTAATACTCCTAGCGTCATTGTAACTGATCGAGACGAAGGTTTATCTGAAGCTATTCGTGACGTCTTCCCAGGTAAAAAGGTTTTGTTGATTAATTATTGTTGTTCAATTTATTGAATATGTCTTAATTACGTTCAATGTTGTGTTTAATGTAGATGTGCGGCATTTTTTATGCATTTGGCATATTGCAAACGACGTTCAGAACATGGTGGACAAGTTGTGTGGCGGGAAAAGAAATCAACAAGGGCAGGTATTCAGGAAAAGTAGATGGAAACCTTTGGTTGAAAGTTCTACAATAGACGAATTTGAACAGAGATGGCAATCGATCGTGACTACCTGATCGGTTAGGAACAAAAAGGTCGTTCGGTATTTGGCTGGAACATGGATTCCACTTAGAGAGAAATTTGTGCGTGCGTGGATGAATGAATGTTTACACATGGGTAACCAGATTAGTAATACCGACCTGCCACTCCCCCTCAGAAGGCGCAGCTGGTAGCGAACCTTCAATACCTATGCCCAATATGCGTTGCACGTCGTGCAACATAATCGTCATCTCTTCCCATGGCATGTGGAAGGTGTTCGTATTCGGCTGCCACCTCTCCACGAAGGCCGATATCAAAGCACAGTCGATGTGTTGGTGCATAACGTACAGTAGCCGGCCGAGGGGAGTAGCAGGTAGAACATCGTAAAGCGCATCGGTCATATCCGGCAGTCTGATGATCGCCTCCAACGGCTTCTTTCTACTACGGCATTCCAGAACCGGAGGCGTACGCTTAGAGCCGTCAAAAATAACTTTAGCTATGTGCCCACCATAGCAGGGTATCAGGCGCGTATCTGTGGGCCCCCCGGGCTGGGGCGATGTGACCAACCAGTCCGTTCCAGCGGACTGTGAGCGCCTGCTCCCCCGTGGCGGCTCATATCAACGAGACTATGTCCGGCACGCTCAAATGCGCCTGAAGAACTAGGGCCAGCACTTGCGAATCTCCCGTCGAGCCCCCGGACAACAGTCCAGTCCACTGGGCGAAGATCAGGACCTTGGAACTGAACATCATCAGCATCATTATCATCATCACTAGAAACCCCCCAACTACTCTGGAGGCTGCTAGCCTGGTCATCAAAACGAGTACGCACTTGGTTCAGCGTACTCGACCGTTGGGCCTCACTATGTCTGGCAGCCTCTTCCTGCCTAACCCTCCTAGTAGAACCCGTCACCCCCCTCTAATGAGGGTCCCCTCTGAGCAGGGTAGGCCTAGAACTATTCCCGCTCAGCAAGTTTTTTTTCTAAAAAAACCCTTCCCTTTCCCGTGAGTACTAGCCATTTACTACAATTTTTGATAATTTAATTAACCATTATTAATAAATAAACATAATCAAACGTTTCGTTAAATTAACCATATGAACAAAAGACAATAATTAATTAGCAACAACAATATTTAACTATTCATTATCAACAAATATAATTTAAGAACATATTTATTATTATTATTAATATTATTGTAATTAATTTTCTAAATTAACAATAATCATAATAATAATAATAATAATAATAATAATAATATTAACAAAAATAATAACATTAATAATAATCATAACAATAATAACACAAACAATAATAATAATCATAACACTAATAACAAAAACAATATTTAAATATAAAATTAAAGAAAAATTTTCTAACAATAACAATAACAACAACAACAACAACATCACGAACAAAAATAATAAAAATAATATTTAAAAGAATATAAAAAAGTTAATAATAATAATAATAATAGAAATAATATTTAAAAAAATAAATTAAATATAATAGTTAAAACAAAAATAAAAATTTAATAATAATAATAATAATAATAATAATAACAATAATAACAATAATAACAATAATAAAAATAATAATAATAATAATAATAATAATAATAATAATAATAATAATATAAATAAAATTAATGATTATTATTCATAAAAAAAAACGAAAAAAAAAATAATTTTGGACCAGTCACAAGAAATCCGCGAGCCCACCGCGGGTCAGTCGTACGAAAGCCGCGGTCTAGTCACGGGTTTCGTGCGATTGACCCGCGGTGGGCTCGCGGATTTCGTGCGACTGGCCCAATTTTTTTTTTTTTTTCATTTTTTTAAAATTTAAAATAATACGATTCAAATAAAAATTACCTCGATTATTTGTTTGCGGATTAAATTTCTTAGTTTTTGCTCCAAAAATTTTATATTGTAATTTTGTTTTTTTGAAGTGTGGTAAACGAGTTATTTAGTGAGGTTAGAGTATAAATAAGAAATTTTAAGTCTAGTGGCAAATTCGTAATTTTTTAAAGTCCAGGGGCAAATTCATAATTTCATTGCGGGGTGGCGATAAAATGAAAAAGGTGGCGATGTTTAAGGATTGAGTTTTAAAATAATATAATTCCTCCGTTTTCAAATTAGTTGTAATATTGAAAAATTGACATTATTCATTCATCACTCTTAATTTGTGATTAGTTTTTTATCTAAATGCTAAAATATAGTCAAGTGAAATCTTGTTAAATTCGTCTCACTGTAAAGATTGTTAATATTATATTTTTATAATTTTTTATTATTTATAATTAGAGATATTAAGGATTGAATTTTTGCATTGGACTGCGTGAAAAAGCAAACGTTGCAAGTAAATTGGAACGGAGGAAGTAGGTAGTTTTTAGTTTTTTCATTAATATTTTTTAAATTTGTATGGTGACATAAAGCTTTAACTTTTTCATGTAGTATATAAAATGTTAAGTTGTTGGTTAAAGAAAGTAAGTACTTATTTTAACTGGATTTCGAAATATGTGGTTGATTAGGATGACCACGACATTTGTTTTTTTTGAAAAAAATGTCATTACGATGGGTAAAAATTAGGGGTGTTCAAAATCGGATACTGGGTCGATTCGGATCCGGAAGTCCGGGTACCCTCTTTTTTCGGGTACCTAAAATTGTGATCCAGTTCCGACCCGGGTTAAATCGGGTCGGAAACCGGATACCCAGTTTTCTTAGAATGTTTTTTTTTTTATTTTTTTTGTCTTTTTTTCGTTCAACTATGCGTTTTTATCTCTATTTTTATTTAAAATATTTTTTTATATAAAATTCAAATACTAACTCTTTAATAATATTTAGCTTAATTAGTCATAAAAGAAAAATTAAGAAAACTAAGGAATAATATTGTTACACATTGGTTTAAGTAAGAACAATTATAGAAAAAAATTTATCTACGGGAGAAAAATTATAGTAAGATTCAACCCTAAATTAGCTTAATAGATACCATTATTATTTTATTTATGAAAAAGTAAATAAAATAAAAAGATAAAAAAAAAACCGGATACCGGGTACCCGATTTCCAAAAATATGTGACCCGGATCCGGTTCCAGTACCCGGTTACCCGATCCGGATTATCCGCTTTACAAAAACTGGGTAAATTATCCGGTTTTGAAAACCGGATACCGGGTAATCCGGATCGGATATTTCGGTTCGGGCTTTTTTGCACACCCCTAGTAAAAATAGCGTAAAGTTAAAAAAAATATATTCTCGTTTGTCTACCACGTGAAAAAGTTGAAATCTCAAGGTCATCACGTGGATTAAAATAATGTTTGTCTACCACGTAAAAAGACAAAATTTCAAGATTATCGCATGAAATTTTCCAAAATAATATTAAGGCAAGTGAGGGATCACAATAATAAGGTCTCAACATTTACAAACTATAAAAATAAAATAAGACAATGAGCCCATGAAGACCACCACAAAAATGTGTCTAAATGTATAAATTAAAGAAAAACCACAACAAAAAAGAGTTTATGTCAAAAAATCATTACTGAAAATAGAAGTGTGATAATTAGGATGGAATTAACTAAAAAAGACAGATTCTTTATTAAGACCATCTCATTATGAGACGACATAATATGGGTCGACCCAATTTTTAATTTCTTAAAATTTAATGAAAAACTGTTTTTATTTAGTTAACTGTTATGTAAATTTAATTTTGGGTTGTTTGTATGGATTCGTCTCACGGTGAGACGGTCTCATGTAAGACTTGCTGAAAAAATGAGATATTTAATTTAATTGGAGGAGTACTATTTTATTATTGTAGGATTATTTTATTATTACATGTGTGCTCAATATTCCTGATTGATTTGATCTAGACCGAATCAAATTAAATTGAACTTATTCATATCAAAAATAAGCATTTAAGCTATTTTTCAAATAATTTTATGTCAAACAATTTTGAACGGAAGCAAAACAAATCGCAAGGAACAAGTTCTATGTTTTATTGTGTCTTTTATCATATACCAATTCTTACTTATATGTGTAAAATAGTTTGATCATTAAAGATCAAGCATTTTTTATATTAATAATTAAATTTGTAATTAAATTTGAATAGTCATTTGATAGTATTGAGGTAATAGCATGATATATAAGTATTGGTTTTGAGGTACTCTCTCTCTCTTCTTTAAAATAGCATGATTTGAGCTAAATATGTGAATCATTTTAGCCAAATGGTGATATTCTATAGGGACAAAGGGGTAGGAGTTAATCTCTTCTTTTTAAGAAAATCTAAAACACCATTTTAATTAAAGTTAATTAAGACACACAAATTGCTAATGAAATGTTCTCACAGTGAGACCATCTCGGTTGGATTGACCGAATATATACTTACAGTTTTAAAGTGATTAGCTAAAGTGATCACTTATAGTTTTAATGTGACCACTTTCTATAGTCTTAATGCTATTACTTATAATCAAGGTTGTTAAGTTCGGGATTCTACCTAGGTACAATGAGAGAGTAAAATTAATATCAATAGACTCGGATAGTAGGATCGTATCATCCTACAAATATACAATAATATGTCCTGGATAGTTGAATATCAATTATATTTGTTATATTTTAAAGTTTTAAGGTGTAAATCAAAATTTATTTAACTTCATCTAATATGTTATGAAAAATAAAACTTTTAATAATCATTTAAAATGTAAATTAAGAAAACTTGAATTCTATAGTGATATTGTTATAATAATTTAACATATATTTATATATAGTGAAATCTAATTATAAGATAATTTTTTTTACAATCAAGACTACCCTAGGATTGAATCGTTCAACCGTAGGATCGTGGAATCATGTTATGATCATACCTCCTAAAGTCTTGAGATAAGTAGGATCATATGATCCTACCAACTTCAAGAACCTACCTACGATCCGATCGATCGCCTATTTTTGAATTGTAGGATCGTAGAACAGTAGATTAGGATCGGGATTTTATTAGTCATGCTTATAATATTACAGTGATCAATTAAAATCTTAAAGTGATAAATTTTAAAAAAAAACTAATTTTATAGGCTCGTCTCACCACGAGACGGTCTCATATATAGACATTGTGGGCTGTTAGTCTATACTTGTACATATGAGTAGTAGGGGTGTAACTAATTTGGTGAAAACCCGAACACCGAACCAAACCAAATCGAATAAGTAATTTGGTCTGACTATATTTTAAATTTGGTTTGGTTTGGACTGAATTTTAATTATAATTCGGTGTTTGGTTTGGACTCGGTCTAGGGTCCAACATGACTGAAAAACCGAAAAAACCGAAATGTTAAAGACATGTTATATCTTCCATTTGATTTGTTTGAATTTTTGCCCTTATTTTTAGATTTTTGTTAAAATTTTTTTACTTTTTCAAATTAAAAATCCCAAAATTATTAATATCTATTTAGGAGCTTTAGAAAGAATAAGTTTGAAACAATACATACAAATTTGATTTTCGGTGCAAAATATACAAATCGGTGTAATTCGATATATTCGGTTCAATTTGAATTGGTATTTTAAAATTCGGTTCGGTTCAATTTAGATT
Organism: Amaranthus tricolor; assembly: GCF_026212465.1. Classification (NCBI taxonomy): domain Eukaryota; kingdom Viridiplantae; phylum Streptophyta; class Magnoliopsida; order Caryophyllales; family Amaranthaceae; genus Amaranthus; species Amaranthus tricolor. Next base: position 21,016,419 of record NC_080052.1, on the reverse strand, counting down.
ATAAATATTATGATTTAGATTTAGACTGAAAATATCAAAACCGAATTTTATTCGATTTAATTTGAATTTGTATCGAATCCAAACCAAAAACCAAACTTTCACCCTAAGGAGGAGGCGCATGGTCATGAATAAGTTGATTCCCAATTCCCACCCAGATCTTATTAAGCCTTGTCCTTTCTTTTGTGTTTGGACCCAATCTTTTTTCTTTTGTCAAATACTAATTTAATTCCCGACATGTTTCCATCTGGACTCTACTCTTGGTTTTCTCCTACTAGATCAGGTATCATTTGGAGTCTAATGCTCCTTGATTTTTATTGAATTGTTTGAGTAATCTAACTTTAATTTGATATAATGGAAAAAATTAAGATTATTGATAAATAATAGAAGAAAAATAAAAGTTATGGATCAGATAAATAGTGAAAATAAGTTTGTAAATAAATTAAGAAAATTATAATTTTAAATCATACAAAAAAAATATCATCATGATTATTATCATCATTATTATCATCATTATACCCGATGATTGGAGTATCCCGCTCCTCATACAAACTATTATCAATGTCTAGGGAGGATGAAAGATGACAAATCATACCCAAAAACGAGGACACTACCAAAGAATTTCTTGACTCGAGAAAGATCTGCAAACAAAAGCAAAACAAGACAAAAAAACGCAATGCAATGCAAGATAAAAAGTATGACTAATAACATGACCAAAGAAATAAAAAAGCGATCATAAAGGCAAAAATAATAAATAAAGAATAAGTGACATATTTGTAGGCGTAAGTGACAATCTAAGGTTTAGGACACAAATATTTCTAACTAGTTTTATCCCTAGTCAAGTCCTTAGAGAGGGGCACAACCCACTCATGTATTTCTTAATTTGCTCCTCTTGTGTTTCGTACCTCAATATTTCTTTCCGTCAATCTTAATGCTTTCACTAATTCTTTATTGAGATCGTCTCAACAAGAGACAACTTTAATTAAGTTAGCCCAAACTATTTTAAAAAAAAACTGCTTCCTGTACAAGTGTGAATTTAGATTTTATTTTTTTAAATTTTTTTTTACAAATAAACTACTTATATGGATCCGTCTTACGGTGAAACGTCTCATACAAAATTAATTATAATGCTTTTTATCCTTCTAGAGGGCGCGTTAGTGGGCTTTCTTTGACATTTTTCACTTATAGAAGTTATCAACTCTTTTTTTTTAAGTCACTATATGACAAATTGTTGTATCAAAAGTCATCCTAAAAATAGGATCTTAGGATCTTTATCAAATAAGGGCATGTAATATTTTTTTTTACGGTAGGTCTTACGATTGCAAGTATCTGGATTCTAGAATGTTAACGGTTTGAGAATTATTGGAATAGGTAAGATAAATTATTAAAAAAAAGCATGGAATAAGACGAAAATTAACTTATTTCTAAAAGTAAGCGTCTAATTTTCAAACCCAAGATTTGGTTCTGTTCGCAGTTAGCAACTGTGAAGAGATGCTTAATTTTTTTAAAAGGCAATGAAGTTGTTCGCAGTTAGTAACTGCGAACAGGGCTATTGACTTTTTTGACCCTGTTCGCAGTTACTAACAGGCCCATTATGCTCGATGATGTTCGCAGTTAGTAACTGCGAACAGGGTCAAAAAAGTCAACAGCCTTGTTCCCAATTACTAATCGGGAACAGTTTCTTTGCCTTTTTAAAAAATTAAGCACTTGTAACTGCGAACAGAACCAAACCTCAGGTTTGGAAATTAGACGTTTATTTTTAGAAATAAGTTGACTTTCGTCTTATTTCGTGCTTTTTTTTAATAATTTATCTTGTCTATTTATTTTTTCGCGGTTTGACCATTCCATACGGGCTTCGTGCAACATTTTGACTGCAATAGTATCATAGTATTCAAAAATGGATCAATATGTTCTGTGAACATCGGGCCCAAATTCAATATAAAGCCCAAATTCGCAATGTTCATATGTTAAAGTCATAAGTGGGCTGTAGATTGTTTTTGAACACATGAGGTTCTTGGAAAGCTTTCAAAACTGAATTGGAACCCACAAATTTTTGTGAGAAACAATTTTTTTGAGAGACTATTTCTAATAAGACTAGTTCATAAAAGAAAATATAGAGTAAAGTAAGCATCAAATTTTAATGGCTGGGCTTGAGAGATGGTCTCTCAAGAGACCGGCTGCAAAGAACCAAGTTCACTGAAAACTCTTTTGTATTACAGCTCGTCTTGTGTGAGACTGTCTCACCATGAGACGGGTCCATATAATAGTCCATTTCTTCAATTGATTACTTTAAGATCATAAGTAATCGTTTTAAGATTATAAGTAATCATTCTAAACTATAACAAATAGTTATATTAAAATTATAAGTGATTACTTTAACGTTATAAGTAATCATTTTAAGACAAAAAATGTATATTGGTCCGGCACAATAGAGATGGTCTCAATGTGAGACCGTCTCATTTAAGAATTAGTGCTTTTATTATAAGAGAATCATGGAGGAGTAACGGCCCCAAGGAATTAACTCAAAGGGTATGATGGAGTATAAATGTCACGGCCTGTATAGAATCGACCCAAATAACAAACAACTAGTCTTTTGAGAGACGTATCTCAAATCCAGTCCATTAAAAATTATATTAATGCCTATTTACATTCAGCTAGTCTCTTGAGAGACTGTCTCTTTGAGAGACGTATCTCAAGTCAAGCCCATTAAAGATTAATATTAATGTCTATTTACATTATCCTTAATGCTTACTTACTGTATCATTAATGTCTATTTTTAATATCTTAAATGTTTACTTACATTATTCTTAATGCCTATTTACAATATTTTAACAAATATATAATAGACCGGCCCAATTAGAAATCTTACAAGAATTTGTGAATAACAAAACCATAAGACAAGATCCAAATCGAAGATAAATCACTACTAAATCGGAAGCAGCTACAAACACAAGTTCTTCAACAACGAGTTTTTAAAAATATCTAGTTTCGGCTAGGAGTTTTATGAATAAAAGATAAAGAAAACTTAAAGTCAAACACTGTAGAAAATAATATAGTTTTACAACTAGAGAATCTTTCATAGGGGTTATTTATAAACCAAACCAATTTAAAACCTTACTCTTTATTGTAGAGTTAGAAGAGTAAAAAGAAATATTTAAAATGATTATTGATTGATTGAATAGAAATTACATTCTATTTATAATACTAATTATTCAAAAAGATATATGAGAATAATAATATAAAAGATAATATCATAATATTCACAAAATAATCAATATATCAATCAAGACTTATCTTGATTGATTTGTTGATCTTATTTATCTCTGTTATTTCCCCTTCAAATAGACGATCAAGGCAAAAAGTCCAATCTTGGAGAATCATTAGTAGCAATAACAAGCTTGAATATAGTTGGAGGAGTTTTGACATGACCTGGACTCTTATAGATTATGCAACGGTTGGTGAGGTAGCGATAAGGAGGTGCTACAAATGATAGAGTTGAAGGTTAAAAATTATATTTTTTTTGAATTAAGGATTTGTGTTTTCGTTTAATTTAATTACACTCATTTATCTCGAGAGTTAAGGGTTTGAGTATAATTTAGTTTAAACTAATAAGAATGAAAAATGTAGAATAATTTTAGGAAAAAAGATACGAAATGTGATTTTAGTATTTTAATAATAGTTGCTTTAGAAACCTAAGTTATACTACCTCCATTAAAAAGGGAAATTAAAGTATCGAGTAATCAATTTAGATAAAAAAAAAATATCGTAAGAATACCATCATTTGTCAATACTAACAATAGTCAAGTGGCCAAATTTATCAAATTTAATAAGTAAAAATGTCAAAATTTTAAATTCATGTGGGATCAATTGACCCGAAACCATATATGTGGCTCCGCCACTGGTGGTAGTGGTAAGGGGTGGGATTATTTGATTTTTTTTTTTCTTTTAAGTATTATACTCCTATTAAATTACATGTAGTAAACATACTATTGATTATAAGTGTTAGTGAATTGAAATTATCATTTGCAAAAGTTTAAATTAGAAATAGTATTTAATAGATTAAATTATGATTAGTAAAAGTTTGAATTAGGATTAGTGTTAATTGGGGCATATTAGAAATATTGATAAGAGTATTTTTCTTTTTACATTTTTAACGGTCAATTTAACATTTTTTCTTAAAAAGAATCGTTAGTTGTTAAAATTAAAAGCACAAGAATACTTAACAAGCATGAAAAAGAAAATTTATCCATCAAATTGGAAAATATTTGTCCAACAAGAAAAGTAAAACAGGTTTGCGGTATCAATATTTTTTTCTTAAAAGTTTATTGACATAACTAAAATGTGAAATGGGGTCAAGAAAAAATTATTTTTATTTAACTGATTCAATGTATCATTTTAGTTTTAAAGTGATCAATTATAGTCTTATAAAACATTTGCTATTATTTTTAAAATAATTACTTTTTATATAAGTGATTATTTATAATTTAAAGTGATCACTTTATATAGTCTTAGAGTGATTATTTATAATCTTAAAATAACCACTTACCTTGTGATAAATTAAAAAATAAACTAATAATATGAATGCCCGCAAAATATTTTTTTTTTTTTGAATTTAGGAATATCAATGCTTCATAAAAACCCATGGTAACCACAATGCAATCACAAAAATCACAACCATTGACAGATATCAACCATATTTCATCTATTTTTGAGCCATCCAAATTTGATCTACCTTATCCAACAAAACCCCACCTTTATCACTACGCTTCATTACATACCCCTTCCCTTCATTTCCTCCTTTCCCTTTGCATTCAACATATCAAAAACATCACAACAGGTAAAAATTTCCCTATTCTTCTGTTCATCTTACAATTCAATTCACAAATTATATTCCTATTATTTTCGGCTGAGGGATTTTTTGGTCACATCCTCCTTTATGGGTATGGATTGCCATCTTTTTGCCCTCTCCAAAACCTGCTCGTAGTTCTTATGAGCAAAATATACCGAATATAATAATTTTATAATTCAATTAATTGGGGTGTTTGGCAAATGATTGACAGCGGATTATAGTGGCTGATTTTATTAATTGATTTGACCAGCTAATTGAACCCGCTGCTATAAGCAGCTTGTTCAAAAACAGCTTATTATCAATAAGCTGTTTCAGTTGACTATTTCACCAAATATTTACATTAGCTGATTTGACCACTCAACCCCTTATTTTTATCAAAATAAGCTAAAATTGCTCATTAAACTAATTTTCCAAACACCCCATTACCAATTACTAAAACTGTACTCAAATCTTGTGCTTTCAGCTCTAAAAATGGCAACAGCAGCAGCAACATCAGCAACAATACCAGCTGCAGCAACAATCACATGCAGCAAAACACAAAGAAAGATGAACAAACCAAGAGTTGTGTACATGAATGGGCTTAACTCTTATGGTGGGCTTAAGGCACATAACCCGGTGCTCGGCCTCGGCAAACCCATCTGCACTGAGCAATGCTTTGCCAATGTGATTAGCTCATTGAGGACTAATGGTGCTGGTGGGGGTGCTGGTGCTTTGTCTTCAACATGTAATGCTGCAGGTGAGATTTTTAGGATTGCTGCAATTATGAATGGGCTTGTTCTTGTTGGTGTTGCTGTTGGTTTTGTGCTTCTTCGGATTGAAGCTACACTTGAAGAAGCTGAGTAGTTTTATCATTCATTTGTATTTTATATTTGGATCGACATATATATATTAATTCTCTTTTTATCTTCCCTAATCTTTGAAATTGGGAACATTATATGTTCAGTTTGTAAGTTGGAATGATAAATTTTTTATTTTGATCTCATCTATGTTGGTTATGCATTTGGAAATTAAATTCGTTGTTAAACGAGTATATAACATCTATCAGCTTACGATGGTTTCAATTAAAAAATAAAGCTAATAGTTGAGGCACACGCACAAGTATACTTCTTTTGTTCTTCAATTGAATTTTCTATGTGGCAAATTTTTATAATAATGCACATGAAATTTTCCAATCTTTTTAGTTAATCGTAAAATTAGCGGAATTTTTAGTAACAATTTATGTTAGTTTGATTAAGAAACATATGAGATCTTGGGAAGTAGAGAGTTTTGATAGGGATTATAATGGAAGGAGGGCTTACCAAGAGAATAAGATGCTCAACGTTTGATTGTAATATGAAGAATTGGATGGAATGATTGAATGGTCTAATTTGATAATAAAACCAACGGTAACACCTATCACTCAAGAATTACTAGTGTTTTAATTAGTAAAGCGTTATTTTATCATGATAAAATAATTATGTTAAATAAGATTTGAAAACACGTAATCTTAAAGGGACAACGCAAAATGAAATAAGTGGACATGATTCATGTCATGCTGAACTGAATAAGTGGACATCATCCATGTCATGCTCGTATCGTGTCGTTCCTGCCTAGTTTGTATCGTGTAGTGTCAATTGGGTAGGGATGGTAATTCAGTTCGAATCTGACCCTAGTCCGACTCGATCCGAGGAAAACAATCCAATTCGAGTCCGAGGAAAAGGTTATCCGACTTCACGATCCGAATCCGAGTTAGAGACGGACCGGAGTTGGACCTTATTAAAAATCCGATACTCCGATCCGACTCCGACCCTGAAGGAAATTCGACTTTGAATTTGACTTTTAACCCAATATTTTGTTTCCTTTAAAACTCTGGACGTGGCTAATTCAAGCTCTCTCTCATACGAATTGTAATTTTAATTTTGAAAAACTACTTGGTATTTTTATTTATATCAATTAATCAAAATACGACAAATCAGATTAAGAGAAATAAAATACGCCAAATCAAAATGCGAGAAAATTTTGTTAAATTGTAGTATTAGGAATATTTCTCATGTTAAACTTGAATTCAAAGTACATATTTTTTTGTTAAAATTGTATTTGAAAAATATATTTTGTTAACTTCGTATGCTTTAAATCATTAGTACAATATCACAACGATAAAGTTTGATAATAATCCGACTCCGTTGGAGGTCCGAGAGTCCGAGTCGGGGCAAACTTAGAGTATGCATAATCCAACTCCGAGTGGAGGTGGACTAAAAAAAAAGTTCGACTAAAATCCGGAGCAAAGTCGGAGTATGTATAATCCGAGCCGAGTTCGACCCATTGTCATCCCTACTGAATTGTGACTCGTAGCTTCATGCCGTGTATCATGCCATGCCTCTACTAGGGTCGTGTCGTTTCAAGAAAATGGATGGTTGAACTTGTGCTGGCCTGATTTGTGCCCATATCTCAAAATGATATTCTCTTGCTTGACTCGGTTAAGTAAGGACTAAAAATTTGTTTCTTCAGAAAAAAAAAAGACTAATAGAATTGATTACAATTTGGAGATCAAAATTGGATTGGAGATATATCTAAATGATTAATATGACTACGTCAAATAACTTCAATTGACAAGATTTCTACGAGCGTGGATGTTTAAGCCCCTCCCCTTCCCACAACCACCCCCAGCCACCAACAACTCTACCCCTTCCCCATGCCAAGCCACCATTAGAACATCCCTGAGGGCCACCAACAACCCTCTTCTCCTTTTCTCCACCTCTTGCTACCAAAGCTATTCATTGTTACTCACATGTGAGTTATCCCACATAAGAAAAGAGAAAAGTATACATCTCTTTATAAATTACAGGAACAACTCTTTGGTTTTAGTTGTAAACTTTTATTAATTGTCAAAATTATATAATGTTAGAGCCAAAGGTTCAATTGAAAACTAAATCGTAGGTTCAAAAATAATTAAGCTTAATCCAATATAAGAATACATGAGGTTGATATACACTCTCCTTTTATCTTTTTTATTTCTTTTTTTCCAGGAAGAGGTAATGTAGAGGAAAATACTAATAGTTCAAATACTAGCCCGTTAGAAAATAAGGACAACAAGCCAAAATGCGAAGCTACAACAAATCGAAAAAACAAGAAAACAAATGTTTGCTAGAGAAGCAAGAAATCGAACTCCTAAAGCATCCTAGAAAATTTTCGTTGTATGCTAGACGATGAAACTTAACCAGTTACAGACATCTGGTATTTCAACTTCAACTCGCTCTTTCTCAGCCTCGGCTACCTCCTTCTCGCTCTTAGGACATGTAACATAAACTCCTGTGAAAGAAGGCTTGAACACTTTATTATCATTATGTTTGAATAGCATATTAGAAGAGAAAGAAAGGAAGGGACTGGGAAGAGAAAGAACGAGAGGGATAAGGAGGGAGAGTGTTCATTGTTTGTTTAAAAAAATTGAAATTGAGTGTTTTTCTTCCACATCTTTCCATTTTTTTAAAAAAAATTTGTCCATGTTTTCCCTGTAAAACCCTCCCCTCCAAATCCCTCCCCTCCTTTTTTGCTATCAAACAAGAGATCCTCTATCATTTCAAATCCCTCCCTCCCTTCCTTTCCCACCATTTCTATCTATCCAAACACAGTCTATAAGTCATTAAAGCCATTGCTCCCATTTTCATAAGGTTTAGGGATGGTATCTCCTTGGCTTATGAAGTGTTTAGACCTCGTGTTTCCCCCATTATATGCTGACACTGATAATAAGTCCAGCCCATCAAGTTGTCACATAAACAATGCTCCATTTTAATCTTGCGTGTTGCACTGTAAGCTATAAAAGTAATTTATGATAGCCTACTAGCAATGCCATTGGGCTTAACGTCTAGCATGTAGCAAAGGCACAACTCTATGATACATTGATAAGAGGAATACATTTATAGACTACAATGGACATCAATAGTCAAGGAAAATAGATTACACCACAGTTCAAAATTGTTCCAAAATCACAACATTTCATCGCCCCAATGCGATTAAGTAGCTCCCACCAAAGTATCATAGCAGATTAAAAATTAGATCTGAAGCTATCGGGAAGCAATACAAGTAACAGATATCTCAAGAAAACATGTTGTTTGAAAGATTGTATTTGCAGCGATAAGGGAGCATCATGCCTATTTTAGCAGGGTAGAAGCTGAGCTTACCACATTTTGTCAAATGCTTTAAGGTTTACCCTCTCCTTGTCCTTGTCCGTTAAGTTGAAGGACAACATGCTGCATCAAAAACAAGACGACGGTTCAGTAAACTTATTAGAATAATCAGATTGCACATCACATTATGTACTACTAAAGATTAGATGTCTAGATTAGTATGAGAACAGTATGTTGCTGACTTGCTGTTTACAGGTGTCAGAAGTTTATAAATATTGTTGGAATTTAGAGCATTTGTTTGACCTGTTCCCCAAGTGTTACAATGATTTGATAAATACAAGGAAACAAGATATTACACAATATCATACAAAATAAGAATATACACAATATTCTAATTATGGTAGTCTATCAAATAAGGCCTCTAAGCATGTTGTAAGTGGTCTATGTTTCAAATATTCAAAGTTACAAATATAATTTTTGTCAACTTTTGCTTTTATTGCTCCTAGGATTTACATTTTTTCTTCCAGTATTTCGTTCCATTTTGGAGAGTGATTTTATTACCATTAAGTTAATATTTATGTTCCAATATGATGAACTGATGCCAGGTCTACCCAGCTCTGCACATTTTTCTCTTTCCATTGTATGGTTGTTTATCGTAGTGGGTGGATATTGTTTCGTGCATAACCTTTGGGAAGTGCTATGACTATGTTATTAAGCACTTAAGCTATTTACTCTATGTATAAGAGTCTAGTTTGTGAACTAAAAGGATGAACAATAACAGCTAATACATACATTTCAGCAACCGAACACATGCTTTAGTGTGAGGGATTGGCATCTTCTGTTGTGCTAGTTTTAAGTCATCTCTTTCCACGAATACACACCATTGATCAACTTCTTTGTGCCAAGAAAGGTGAGAGCAACCGTTGTATCTCATAGAAATTTCAACAATATCCCATGCAAACCCAAGAGGGGTGAAACATGGTGCAAAATCTAAGATGTGCTTGCAATCATGATAAAGGTTGTGGAACAACTTTCACCGTTAATTTAGATAGTTCTGCAATTGTTTCACCTATGTTTCGGTCACAGTAAGCTCCAAAATTCTTAATACAGTCGTAATATAGTAGTGCGCGCAATTTTGCACTATGAGGTGAAGTATTGCTTTAGAAAAGGTGTACTCCACGTTGGGTATATATTATGGTTTTGAGAAACTAATCTGCATGATTATTATGTGATGTTGTGGTACTTCAATTGTTGAACTATTCAAAGATAATATGATGTGGTTCTTCATCTAGTTCATCCATATAAGAATTATATGTTTACCTAACTCTGGTAAATATATTCATTGTTTTCTTATAATGTCATATGAATTGAAGATGTAATTTCCCAAAAAATATTAAATTAACAGTTAAGAGATTTTTTGGAAGAACTACATAAAGATATAATAGATAAATCAGAGATGAAAACCTTAATTTGTGTCCTTTTGTAAGTGTAAGTGATGTGGACTGATCCATCAGTGGCCTGGATGACGGCTGGATAAGAGAACTCCATGCCAGGGGTATCCTCAAGTGTCAAAACATCAATCCATGAATCACCGTCGTCGTACGAGATGGCAACTCTGAGTAATCCCCGTGATTCAATGTTGTAAGCAAGTACAAAACGACCATCCTTCAACTTCACCCCATCAATTCCTAATTCATGCAAATTTTTGGTTCAAGTTAGTGAAATCAAACTATAGTATGAAACTAAAGAATCGTAATGAAGATTTTAAGTCAATGCTTTATAATAGGCACCTGAATTAGGATTTGAGAGTTCCGTCGGCTGTGCATAGCTCCATGTTTCGCCACCATCAAGGGATTCAGACATGCAGATTTTTCCAATAACAGATCGCAAGAGAACCCGTAAATTCCCATTTGCCGTCTGGTAAGGAACAGGTTGAATCACACTTAGACCCTCATTAGGGATACAAATAGGTCCATTTTTTCTCCAAGTTTTTCCTAAATCTGATGTTACCTGGAGAAGAGGAAGGCGGAACGAATCACAAAGCAAAGCCAAAATAATAATCCTGCGAAAAATTATTTACATGGTCTTAAAATGACAGACCTCCACCCAAGCCCCCCAAGAGTTCCAGCTTTCGACAGAAGACCCACATATCATCCGGCCATCATCCAGCAAAATAGGCTGAACAGGAAAGAAACAGAGGAATTTGAAAAATTCTTGGAATTAGAGGATGCTATGTATTCAAATGGTTATACACAAGGAAAAACTTGTTCTAAACCTTATTCTTTATTGGCCCCAAAATGCCAGGAGGAAGTTGTTCTCTATTAGTCCAAGTGTAACCTCCATCAAATGAACGCTTCAAACATCCAGTCCAACTGAAGTTAATACACCAAGTAACAAGTATAAATTAAAAGATTAAACCTACTACATTTTCAGCTACGTTAGATGATACTAAAGTCAAAGCGTCGAGCACCGAAATATCTATATAGAACATGTCAAAAATAAACATTTCCCACCATAAAGCTCAGTCTGCTGAACTTTGTAGTCATTCAAGCATTCAATCAGGTAATAGGCTTATCAAAGGCACAACTATTGATCTGACAGCTTATAATCCATCCAGAAAAGCTAAAAAAAGATATTAGTTGTGAGTACTGAGTAACAGAGTGAATAACAATACCATACAGATATAGAAGTGGTACCAATACCATTGTGCTCATGGTGTAAAAATGCAGTAATAGTCGCGAACGGAATGCTAATGCGGTCAGGGGAATGATACAATTATTGTAACGCTTAAATATCGGTCGAAAACATAAGATATCTCTTATTAAGGCCCAATAGCGGGTTTTATACACCTTTAAGACGCGAGAAATATCTGTTCGTTTATTTTGAAAACCTTTACATGGCAGCCAATGCGATGCGGCCTTGTTTTTAAGCTTCAAAACCCATTGGCGTTGCATTTTGTGCAGGGCAGGAGTTTATCAAAATGACAATACATGTTGACAAATGTCATAAACGAAGCTAGTAAGAAATTATGTTACTCATGGTTTCTTAATCGAGCTATAATCAACTCATAAGGAATAGACGAGTAATTCTTGAATAAGATAGTGTTACATTAGACCATTGTCATTTTCTATTTGACAATCTCTAACTTTTCATGGGTGACATTTTATACTCAAAAGTAATAGATAGACCTTCAACCATTTTTTTCTTCTCGATGTGCATAGAAAAAGAACGTAATAGCAAGATCTCATATAAGAAAAGTAAGAACCTAATGTAAGTGTACCTAAGATCATTTTAGAGGGGGGAATTACTTGGTCCAGAACTATTAGTCTCATGGGAAGGGTAATAAGCCCGCCACCTTTTTGTCCTCCCTTAGACGAACACCTATGCTAATCAAAGTCTCTACTTCACCTATGTCAGATCCTTGACACTTAGAACACTAGACACAGGTTTGAAGAAAGTATGGACGGTTAGTGTTTAACTATATGTGACAGACATGAAGCAAAACCAACACTTTCACCTATCTTCATCATTGTGTCTCTGGTTACTCCTGAATGCAAATATTTTTAACCGAGCAGGCCATTATAATAATGGCATCATTGTTCTTTTGCGACATCTTTCATGGCGTAGCAATTGTTGAAACTTTTACTCTATGTTTGGATTAGAATTTAGGAGGGATGGGAAAGGGAAAGGGAAAGGAAAGGGAGTAGATACTAGGGCAAGTATCCCATGTTTGTTTAGGAATTAGGGAAAGTGGAGGAAAAGAACTATCATTTTCCTTCAAAAGCGTTGCTACTTTCGTCAGATTTGGTTATCAACAAAATGTTATCAACAAAACTAAGCGACTTAATTCATTCAAACTATTCCTTTCAAATCCCACCATACCAAAATTCGAATTGGTATACCAACAAAGGAAATTGTATCCCTTCAAATGTTAAGAGTATATAACATATCATGGAACCTCAACCATCAGCTAAAATCAAATCCGTCCCCTTACATCAATCCAAACAATTTCTTAATTCCAAGCAACAATTACAAATAAACAAAAGAGCAAAAAGATGCAACTTACTTCTGAACAGTTTGGCCAACTCTATAAAACAGTATCAATTGATTGGATGCTTTAAAAAGAACAGGATTCCACATTGGAACATCTTTTTGTTCATCAACAACAACAGGATCACTCCAAGAACTATCCTACAAAATATCAAAATTCTTCAATACATCAAACCAATCTCTTCACCAAAGAAATCCAATCAATAAACAATCTATGAACACAGAAAATGGCATTAATACCTTATATCTTTGCATCCATATCTTCACATCTGGCTCTCCTTCTGCAGTTCCCCCAAAATAAGCAACCAGAAAATGTTCTTGCTCAACCTACAAATTTCTAAACTCAGTCAACAACACTATCTACAACAAATTAAGTCAAATAATGAAATTATTAAACAATCTCACCTCAACAATTGTAGAAGCATGACAATTATTAAATGGGCGGGAATCAACAGGAAATGTGAAGTCTTCTTTCAGAACTGTCAACATTGTTTTATTACCCACAAATTCAGCTGATACCCAGCTACAATCATCAATTTAAGCATAAATTAAACACTGAATCCATATAAATCCAAGAAATAACTGAAAATTAATGCCCACCTGCTAAAATTTGAATTAAATTTTACATGGGTATTGTTAGAAGCATCAAAGTTTAAGCCTTTTTCAAGTGCAGAAAATTTAGAAAACCCAAAGAAGAAAAAAGAGAACAAGATGTGTAGAGATGAATTCAACATTTTCAAGTAAAAATCTGCATTATCCCATATCAAAGAGGAGTATGTTTAAAATTTAAAGTACTGTTAATTGTTGAAATCAAATTATTGAAAAAAGGAAAACCATGTGATCATTGAAAGTCAAACTTGTTCTTGGAGAATGCAGGAGTTTCTCTTACCTTGGTGAAATAAAAACTCTTAACCAGGAAAGACAACCACCCTTGTTTTTTTGTTCTACTTATAAATGATAGTCGATGGATATTAGATAAGTAGGTGCTAAACAAGCAAATACTCATCTTTGGCTCTTTGCTCTTGATTTAGCATCAACAAGAAATTTTAAGAAAAAAATCTCTCTTTGAATTTGCATATTAAAATTGAAATATATTATAGTTTTAAAATTTTAGGTTGTGAATTTAAAGGAACAAATGAAAGATTATATGAAAATTGGTTGTTGGTTGTTAGTTATAGCTTTTCAATTGGTTTGTTTGACCAGTTGGAAATGTTGGTTATTTCTATTGGCTTTTAAGTTAGCTGTTTGTGGAGATGTTTGGTAAATTTAAGTGTTTGTTGTTAGCTGTTTATTAGAGAAAAAGAGGGCTAACAAACCAAAAGCCAACCAAAAAAGCTAACTGGAACAACTTTTTCATTTTGGCTTAAAAGCAAGCTTTTCAGCTACTTTAAAAGTCATTTAACAAACACTTTTTTTTGCTGTTTAACCAACCAACGACTCAAAAATCAAAAGCCAACCAAAAAGCTAAGCAAAAAGTTAAGAACCAAACACCCCCTTCGTATTTAATACTCTCTCAGTACTTTGAAGTTGTTTTCATTTGCGATTTTGGGCTGTTCTATCCAATCTTTCTATTTATATCACCAATTTTGAGCAAAATTAACCTTGTTTATCCACATTTTAATATTTTAATAATACTTATGGTTTTCGCATACCTTCGACTTATTACATTTTAATATTTTTATATTGCTTGTGATCTCTACATGTTTCTCACTAACTATATAAAAAGTTTTTTAATAGTTGTGGTCTTCATATTTTTTCCACTAACTTTCTTTTAATATTTTTTAAATGTTTATGGTCTCCACTTTTACTCCATCAAATTTATTATCCAATAAAATAATATAGCCACCATTTAAAATATTATATTTTTCTTAATTTCCACGAACATTGTTTGTGAGAACTTAATTAAAGAGGGAGTGATAAATCAAGAAAGAGATTGACTTGTATTTTGAAATTAAAAAAAGTTAAATTATGGATTAGGTGGAAAGAAACTAGTGAGATGACTTCAATTAATATAAATGATGCAAAATAAGAAAGACAACCTAAAACTAGAAAATAATGTCAAGAGGGACGAAGGAAGTAACGGGTAGTTGAGTTTACTGTGATCCATGGTCCAATTTGGTTTGGTTAAACAATAAAATCAAACCAAATTATACTTTCTCCATTTCTAAAAGTTGTTTTTATTAGAAAAGTTCATTGGAATTACAAACGATGAAACTTTGTGATAGAAGTAATAATAAAGTAAATAGTGAAAATATTTTATATTAATTTTAATTGAAAGAGGAAACAAGTGGAGACTACAAAAAGAAAATAAAATGAAACAAATAGAGACAAATATGATATTTTGTGAATCAAATATTTTATATGGGTTTTAATCGTAAGTGAGGAACATGGAAGGACTACGAGAATAGAGTATTGAGTTTTATATAAAAAAAGGATAATTATATACTCTCTTTGTTCCTAAATTTATTCCCATTTGATATTTTGAGTTGTTTTATTTGTTGTTTTTCAGAAGAATCTTTCTGCTTATATGACTAATTTTAGATATAATTATCCTTGTGTATTACTCCTATCATTTTAATAATAGTCATGATTCTTAAATATTTTCCATTAACTTCATTTTAATATTTTTATATTACTTATATGTTTTTCACTAACAAATGCTATTTAAACATTTTTTAATAGTTGGGGTCTCCATATTTTTTCTACTAACTTTATTTTTACATTTCTAATACTTATGGTCATCATTTTTCTTCCATCAAATTTATTATTCAATAAAATAATATATTCACCATTTAATATATTTCAAAAATAATATATTCCTCGTGAACATTCCTAAATATACCTTCAATTGTCCCATTTGTTTTTACACTCTATCAAATGCTCTAATTCAATTCTAAATATATCTATTTATGTATAATTTAAAATTATAAAAATTTATGTTAATAAAATTACATTGAGACGAATTAAATATTTTAACATTTAGATTAAGCGTAAAATAGAAATTAAGAGTTATCGATGAATAGAGTAAAAATCAAATGAAACAATTGCTGTGAACCAAAGGGAGTATCAATTTTTCAAGAAAAGTGTTACCTATTCATCAGTTGAGGCAGAACATGAAGCATAAAGGTAAAAACATGTAATATTTCATTTTTAAATTAGAGTGTATTTAATATATTTTTTTATTGGTTTATAGGGAAGGATGAGAGAAGATGAGGAATTAGGTTAAAATTAAATTAATGACCTTATTTAGAAAAATCAATACTTGCTCCAATTGAGATAAAACATGATTCTCATTCAAATGCAACTAGAATGCGTTTATATAACATATAAGTATTATGAAGTGTTGTGATAAACGATTGTCATGAGAGAATAAACTAAGGTTAAACAATTGGACAATGAATAAAAAACTTTTTAATATTGATTATCAAATGATTGGTGTCATAAGCAAATGATAAATGCCTAAAAAAACTAATAATTAAATAACAAAGATCAAAATGAGGTTGATGACAAAAGTAAGTATTATTTCGTATAAATTTATTAGTTAAATGTATAAAAAAACATTATTTTCAATTTAAATTAACAAGCATATTTATAGGTGAAAGTTCGTTTACGATTTAGTTTTTTAAAAAACCAAATTTAATTTAATTTTTGATTCTTTAAATCCAAATTCAAAACACATTAAATCAAATCAAACCAAATTAATTTGTTTAAATTTTTTTTAGACCAATCCAAATCAAATTTTTAACTATAAACCAAATCTATGCTATAAACTAAATTAGAAGACAAAAGGCAAAAGTGAGGGAGCAAAATAAAATTCAAATTCTTGAATAAAGGCTTATTTTTCCTAAAGCAAGAGCTTATTTGGTTCATACCAATTTAAACTTAAACTTCCAAATTGCGTTTGGTTTAAGATTAAACGAATTTAAACTTCCAAAGGAAATTAATTTCTACAACTATAGGAATTTAATCACCATAATACCCTTTGATAATTACAAAATTATGTGTTAAAATTAAGTTCCTATGGTCATCCATACAACATTGTGTAATTCTTAAGAAATTAGCAAGAGAATAAAATTCTTGTGTATTGAATTTAATTCCAATGACAACGAAAGAAGTTCTTAGAAATAATTTTCTTGATTGGAATCTAAGTATAAAACTTAATCTCTAATGTTACCAAGATCGCAAGGTTCGAAGTAACTTGATGAACCGATATAAGTTTCAATGAATCGTCAATGTTTAAAGGAAATAAAACAATGCAAAAGAACACAAAGATTTAAGGTGGTTTACCCAATGATGGCTATGTCCTCCGTGGCGTGTAGTCTCTTGTTTATATTATAACAATAGAGAAATACAACTCTTAGAATGAAGTATTACAAATGATGTACGAGAATGCAAAGGCTATGCGTTTAGGCTTAGGGATTTATGTTTGATGTGTTTGGATGAACAAATGAACTACTTATTTATAGGGGAGATCACACTAAGCAACATTTAATACATTAAAGCTATGAATAAATGACAATGAAACAACCCAATGCACTTGAAGAGTCAAAAAAAGCATCCTAGGTGCGTTAGAAGGTCTGCTCGACCAAAGCAGAGGCTCGTTCGGTCGAGCGGGCTACAGGAAGCTACTGGATACAATCTGTCTGCTCGCTCGACCCACCTTGGAACTCGCTCGATCGAGCGGCCTTTAGTGGACATTCTGACAACTTTGCTCGACCCAGCATAGTAGAGCATCTTTTCCACTTCTTCATTAAGATTCATAACTCCCATGTTTAAGTCACACACATTAATCCCTTCATTACTTCAAGAATTATTCCATCAAATTCAACACACATTAAGTTACTCAATTAAAACACCCATTAACCTACTCTATAGGATTCCATCCCATGAGTTCACACATGAATGCATAATCAATTGGTGCACTCAAGTCACCGTAAATCTCAACAGTTCTATAAATTTTGTTTTTGTTACTATATCGTCTGAGTCTTCTTTCAACATGTAGAGTTACATATGATTTATTCGACTAATAATTTAAACCCAATATTGAAAATAAGCTCCTTAATTGGATTTAAAAATTAATTTTTACTTAAAGTTAATCCAAACAAAAATATTTCAACTTAAAAAATTTTCAATCTAAATATAAACCATATTCCTTAATTGGACTTGATTAATTTAATTTGGTGTTCCTATCCCAACCACCTAAAATGTTATAAATTACATTAGAACGCAAATACTCCGGTCTCCATTTCTTGAACACAAACCCTGCACCTTTGGGTTAATGGACATCTCAATAACACGATCACAATGGCTACCAACTACCTTAACCTTAGCCCTCACTGTTGCAGCCATTGTTGGTACTTCTCTTTCTCTCTGACTTTTCAATAATGCATTTTTCTTTTCATCTTATACTCGAAAATTAACAATTTTTTGCTTAACTTCTTGGATTATGAACAGTTTATTGTGTACTGGGGAAGAAATCGAAAGCCAAGGAATCAAAAATTCGAGAGTTGGAAATATCACTTAAATCTTCTCTTGATAAAACTGCCGCTGAACGTCAAGGTCGCATTAGAGCTCAACAGGTTAATCTTATGCTTGTGGTATTTAAAGAAGTTTTCTTTTATGATTGTAATCTTTGTAGAAACTACTTTAAATAATATTGTTAGTTTGATTGCGTTGTAGTTGTAATAGTATTGGAAACATTTAAGTTTATTACTCTAAATTTTTCAAAAAATAAATTAGTTGCCTTCTTTTTTTTTTTTTTTTGGTTAACATTGAATGTAGATATTATAGTGAAGAAAATCAAATTGGGTTTTCATACTATTTTGAATGCATAATAATATTATCGGAATCAATTGACAGCTTAATCTGAAAACTCGGAATGGTTTTAATAGATTTGTATTTAAAACTGTGAGAAGGGTTTGATTATATGAATCAAACTATTGAAATTTGAGAGAAAAACAAAGTATAAAGCAACACATCTTCACTTTTCTTATTTATTTGCATTCCTGCCTAGTTTGTTTCAATATTATGTAAATTTCATGTGCTTTTGTGTAAGTAATTCAAGGCAATGGATGCATAGAATGTTCATGCGGTCTTTGATGTCTCATTTTAGGATTTGAGAAAAGCATTGCTGCAACAGAAGGCAGGTAATTGTGGGCCAGCATCATATCCCATGATTCCGATCGGTACAGTCCAATCTTGCTTCACTACAAGGTACATTGCCATGCTCCCCTCCGAAATAGCGCTTAGTTGATTTACTGATTCGTAAACTGAAATATCTGACTAGAAAATGTAAAAAATGATGAAGGAAAGTTTATCATTATTACTTGCTTTGTTACATCCTTTTAGCTATTGCTATTAGTGCTATATGAATTTTAAACTTAATAATCTGAAGTTATGGAGTTTGGAGATTGACTGGATGATTAACCTAGATGGCTTGATCCGTAGCTTGCATACAGAAAATGAACCTGTAACTGAGAATATTTTGTATGTAGTTATTGGCTAAAATTTACTTGTTTGATTCGGGATGACTTGTTCTTCTTTTCTTATCTGACAAAGACTTGTGACAAGAAATGTGCTATACCATACAACAGACTCTATATGCTTAGCATTTACGTTGTGAAGAATACAACAATAACATGCTTACCCCAATGCAAATGCCAAGGTTCTATCTCCTAGTTGGGGCTTGGGGGATCGAATTTATGCAACTTAGAGTGCAGAGTGTTTGAAGATATTAGTGGGTTGATACAATTATTTGCGAGTCCATAATGCACCACAATTGATCAAAATGAAGTTGTGTTAGGACACTTTGCATGCTGTCTTTTAGGCTGTAACAATGCAACCAAGTTATGGAAAATGTATGGAAGAACAAGGCACTTTCTGTAATGTTGCAGAGGTGTAGAATTATACGATCCATAAAATAAAATTCAAGCCGGCTAAGCATGATGTGCTGATGTGTAGTAAATTTACACATCATTTAAGTTGGTAAATGAAATCAAATCAACTGAATGTCCCAGAGTCTAGCTTACTTGACTTGGTTTCTTCATATGATTTTATTCTTTAAATCTTTCTTTTCATCTTTTTTTTTTATGTTTTATTATGTGAATGCATGGCTCCTATGTGCATTAACTTGGATATTTATAATTATAAAGGATTGTGAGAGAACTGTTAAGGTCTGAGTCGTATGACAGACTGTGTTTGAAGCCACAATACGAAAAATAGCAGCCATCTTGAGCTTACATTTTATTTGTAGTTGCTTTTGTGGATCTAAATACATTGGCTAAGTAAATCTGTTTCAAGAAGTGCAAATATGTATAAGTTTTGTATTACTGTGTTAGTACTTGATGAGGTTTCACAATTCACAATTTGAACTGGACTAGTCTTCTAGTTTAGTTTGTTCTCTTCTTATCTCTTCAAATTAATATGTTAGCCTGGAGATTGACATATGATGTAACTTTTTCTTTACATCCTTGATCTTTTTGAATTGACTCCTTAATCCTAAAAGATGAATTTTCCTTTTCCTTGCATTTTTTTTATTTAACCAGCTATCAAGCATAGTCTGAGTTCAAAAGATCTTGATGACGTAGGGTGCTGTTAAAGCTGATATCTTTTTCTGTATTGTCGTTAAACTCCTGTTCCAATTGTTGTAGGAATGGTACGCCAAGACAACCTTTGCTAGTGCCACTTGCTAGAGCTTGCTTGATGTTTGACCCAGTCAGGGTTCCCCCTTCCTCGTTGGAAGGTCTTGAAGAGTATTCTCATGTTTGGATTATATACATATTCCACTTGAATACTGATTTGGATAAATTATGGTTGGAACCTTCAAGATCGAAGATCAAGGCTAAGGTTTGTACTACTCTTGTTTAGTATACTCATTGTTTATGGCTCACTCCCAAACAAGATTGGACAATTTGTGCTTTGAATGGATTAGGTGAGGGTGCCGAGACTGAAAGGTGGAAGAAAGGGAGTATATGCCACAAGAACCCCCCATCGTCCCTGTCCTATTGGTCTAACTGTTGCTAAGGTATGTATTCTTCCCTTTTGATGTTATTGTTGATAAAAGGTGTTGATTAAAATATAGGCTAAGAAATATGAATGCCCCTCAGGCTTAATGCATGCAAAATTGTCGGGATTTTCACATATAGGGGTTAATTTTAAACAATTTTAAGAATGTTGTTGCCATTAATCACGAGGACAGTGCTAAAGATTCTATTAAATGGAAGTTGAAAAATTGTACTTTCCTTGAGAAAAGTTGAATTGTGATTATTTACTCCTTTTCCGTTTCTGCATATCAAAGTTTAAGGAAGAAACAAAACTTGAAACTCATGGCAGATTGACAAGCTAACTTGAAATTCTTGGAAGATTGACAATTTAGATACAGCAGCTGTTTGATGAACTAGGCTGATATTAGGCAATACATTTTTGCATTATCCAGGTTGAGGCTGTACAAGATAACATGATTTTACTTTCTGGTGTGGATTTGGTTGACGGAACAGTAAGTGTCCTTTTGGTCATATTTTCTGTGAAGCCTGAAGGTTGTGGTGGTTAGAAAACTTAATTTGTTGATGGCTTCAAGTATAACATGTAGCTTTTGTCGTCTAAAATTATTGGCAGCCTGTATTGGATGTCAAACCATATCTTCCATATTGTGACAGTATACCAGAATCAATGGTGCCAGATTGGGTGAAGGTAAATTTACTGTCTTTTTCTTATTTATTCTTGCAAATATTATGAAATATTCAATTGTTGGAGATGGATTGGGAACTGTATACATATCACCTTTTGGTTCTTTAGTGGGTTTAAAATCATTTCCCTGTACTCCTTGGTCATTCGGAGGGTGTAGGTCTCCTTTATGTCATTGATATATTGATTCCCCATGCTTGTTCTTGTCTCACATAAGGTATAAGGATTTGTGTTCACTCTCCTTTAGATATTGGAGAATCGTGCTAATGTCAATTAGATTACATTAGTATTGGCCCAAGTGAGAATTAAGGTTCAATGGCTTTATCAGTGTAGGTATTGGAGGGAGTTTATAGGGATGGGGAAATATATGAGATAGTTGATGCTTGTCAAGCTCAACCTATGTATGGGCTACGTAGCCTCTTTTTTTTTTTTTTTTTTTTTTTTTTTTTTTTTTTTAAAAAAAATTTTTGAATGCTATCTCTGCCATGCCTTCTCATCTTGGCTTGTTGAATAATATATATGCAAATGTGGCCTATAATTGGCTCATAATTTTCTTCTAGGTCCTGCCTCATCTGTCTTTGATTCATTCAACAGGCTTGATTACGATTTATGTTTTTTTGAATGTGTTCATTCTGCCGTAGAACATAAGATCAGATCCTGCTAGGCTTGTACGTTGGGGCCATTGGGAGGATACTAATCGGTGGAAATATCAATTGTGGAAGCCTCAATGGGTGGTACACTGTTGCCTAAAACAGTAAACTTAAATAGATTAATGGTGAATGAGGGTGATAACTTTCCATGTCTCATAGAGTGTAATTTACTCCCAAATGGGTGTAGTAATTTCAGTAAGTCCCAATATTCATCAACACCCTTTATCCCTTTCCACCTGTTCACTGCCTCCTAATCGGTTCCTATTATTTCCTAAATCATTTCTTTCCATGCATGGTCTAAAAGGAATAAAGTTATTGGTTATTAGGGCTCTAACACGATGTTTGGATAGCAAATTAGGAGAGAGAAGAAAGGAAGGGAAGGGGAAGGGGAAGGGGAAGGGGAAGGAAGAGAAAGGAAGGAGAGTGATAAGGAGGGATAGTGTATATTGTTTGTTTGAAGGGAAGGGAAGGGAAGGGAAAAGGAAGGAAAGTGTTTTCCTTCCAACTCTTTTCTCCTTAGGAGAGATTGCATTCTTAATAAAACTTGTCCATATTTTCCTTCCAAATCCCTTCCCTCTCATTTTATTATCCAAACAAGGGATTCCTCCTCCCCTTCTTTTCCCTCCATTTCCTTCAATCCAAACCACTCTAAACAAAGCAATTATATCTTGCATGCAAGTCATTTATATTTAAATGAAGAATTTTGTTTTGTTTTCCGAAGTTTGTAGTCACTAGTCATTTAGGACTATGCAATAAGAAGCTTGCTGTTGGAGTGATATGGTGGGCATCACTGAAATGATTCTGTAAAGGGGGAGATTGGAAAAGTCGAAAAGAAGGAGTAGAATTGTTAGATGAAGGGTAAATTTTAGATTGGAAGTATAGATAGAGTGTTGGAGAGAAAAGATATGATTATGAAAGGGATTGGTTAAAATGTAGTTTTAATCTGGGAGAGTTTCTTGATTCCTGGAAGCAAGAAATACTAGCTGTTACGCTTCATCTCATTCTTAACTCGTTTAGCCAAGGCATAATTTTCAGTCCTCGGCAGTGCTGTCTAGTTTTTCTCTTCTGTCGTTGTTGGAGGCTAAAAGTATTTTTCTCAAAATTTGTGTGTTGTATCTTTTTTGATCTCTATTGTTACCACTTTGAGTTATCAAACGTGTAATAAACATATAAAATAATTTCTTATTAATTGGCCGTCCTTCCTGCTTTTTATGAAAAAATTAGGCAGTGGTTTATCAAAACTGTCTTAATTCCTTTCTTGATCTTGCAGGAAGAAAAATTGTTAACCGTGGCTTCTATTACGTTTTCTGAGGTCTTCCACTCTGCTCTTCTTAATTGTTGGGAATCAGTGGTAGGTAACTCTTTTTATGCAGCAATAATAGTCTTATATTGTGCTTTTGTGTTGCTTAACAAATACTCCTTCCATTAATTGATTAATGCATCAAATTCAATTGAAAAGGAATTCTATCTAATACAACAACAATGTCAAAACCTTAACCTTAACTAATGGAGTTGACTACATGAACCAAATTAAAACAACATGTGAGATCCTTGCAAACAAAAAGCATACATTATTCGTTCCTCATCTTCAATTCTAATCTACAACTAAAAAACCAATTCTAATGATCTTTCATATATATCATGAACCGAATCACCGGACCTTATTATCCATTTTTTGTCCATATTGATATACCTATTGAATGTCCCTATTTTCCAAGTGATTAATTTGTCATATGATCTATTTTCAGGGGAGAAATAGTTTGTATTCATCGCCCAACGAAATGGAGAAATTGATTCAGCAGGTTCTTTCATGGGACATACGTTCATCATCGCAGAGACACCGGCCTCATGAATCCAATCAAATAGTCGGAAACCTTGAAGATGTTTCTCAGAATGCTGAAGATTCTGAAGTTGGTGAAGAAATCTTCCATCAAATTAGTGAAAACTGTGATTCAAGTCTTATAACTTATCATCTTAATTTGGAAGGCTTAGACATATCCTATATGATTGACTGTAAGGGCAATGTTATTGTGGATAATGTGGTGCCATTTTCTCATGTTTCTAGAAGTAATCAAAACAGATGCAATTACACTATGTGGAAAGCCACAAACTTGGATAATTAGCTGGTCTTTATCTTTGATCATTCTTCTTTTTTTTTTTTTATTGAACTTAACTTCTTTTTTTTTATTATTATTATTATTATTATTATTTTTAATCAAGTATGATCTTGTTTTACTATGTTAATCTTGGGTGAATTATTATTGCTGAAACAAAATTAATTTACCTTTGATGAATTTTTAGCTGAATTAAACTTGCTTTTATTTACTAATTGATTTTTATGGAAAATTTTGATTATTCTTTTTCCTACATTGAACTCGTTTTCTATTAATTTAATATTTTTTAGCTAAATTGATCCTAACGTAAAAGAAAAATATCATACGCTTATCATTGTTTTAGATATAGAGGGTGAAAACCATTAAACTTTGAGTTTAGCCTAAAGATCTTGTAAAATACTCCCTTAGAAGTAGCACTATTTGATTTAAAAAACTCTTATATATATGAGTTAAATAGCACAATATCATAGGGACAGAGAAGCATGTGTTTAGGTCTTTTGAGATAATATCTACCTTGAAAGTAGTGGAATTTCCCTTTTATTGATGGTGATGAATTTGCTAAAAAAACAAATTTAGCCCTAAGGGAATTCGAAATACTTGCATTGATGCTTAAGTCAGTATGTAATGAAGATAAATTTGAGTCTCTTTCAATTCAAGGAACCTTCAGCGATCAGGAAGGAATATAATTATTTACTATGGTGAATGTGAAGTCTTAGTATTGTGCCTTAGAATTTTTTGAATTAAAGAACTTAGATAATATTAATTATTAATGGTGTTTAGAGAGAGAAAATATTATTCTTCTGTTTTCTATATTTTTACGAGAAAAAAAAGGTTTTAATCTCCTTTTTTTACGGTCTAAAGAAGATATTTTATAAGAATCTCTTGATTTGTTGGTCACATGTAAGTCAGGATAAAAAATGTGTATCCAATGGAATGATCAAGAGCTTTTTGGATCAAAAATAAATAAATTTAGCTTTAGTAATAATACAATCATCATTATACACTCGATATCACTCAACATCACTCAACGTCACTCAAGTACTAACCAAATATTAATATTCTCCATATATGAAATAAATTTTAAGTTTTTTATATTCATGAAAAATCATCTTTAAACTTTTCTCTCTATATATGAAATATTCTGAAAAATCATCATATTCAACAAATGATTGCACTGAATGTATCAAATTCAAGAACTATGGGAGTTTTCGGTCCAAACCTACAGCATAGGGCTCCGTAATCAGATGCGCTCAAAAATCTATTTTTATACATATTTGATTTATTATTAATTTTAATTATCGCAAACAGATGTATGTTATTTTACACGAGAATAACCAAGTAATAAAGACTTAAATACAAATATTTTAAGAAATGGAGAAATTTTATAATATATTAGTTTTTTATATTTTTTCTTAAATTTTAAGGTTTTTTAGATATAATTGACACAAAAACCCTAAAATTTACAAGACTAGCCTATCAAGACAATATCAAATTCAAGAAATGATTGCAATGTAATTTATGAAATTCAAGAATTGATGGCAACAAATGAGCGATGGATTAATAAAAGAATTAAAGAAAGGGTAGTTGAGGTTGTGAGGTTGGTAAATCTGCTGGCTTCCTAATTCTGATGCATGCCCTAATAAAATCTAATAGACAGCTCCATACTATAATTAAACATTCGAAATCTACATCTATAGCTAGCTCCATACTTCAACCTTGATGTGGATACATGGATCATTTATTGTTGTATCTCTATTTACAACTACGCCACCGACACTTTCAATAGCCATAAAGTATTTCCAAAAATAATTTGTCCACATTCATAAATTAAAGATCATGATTTTGTAATAGTATCTCCTTAATTTTATAGTATACAAAAGTACCATTTTTCATGGCTTTTAATAGTTAATACACTTTTGTTTTTTCGCTATCCAATGCACGATTTTAATCTTTAATATCTTTAATTTTATATGATAAAAAATTCTAAAAAGTTAATATGAAAATATTCATTAAGACGAATCAAATAAGATCTCACTTGACTATGTTTTACATTATACATGGAGAACTATATACCAAATAAGATCAGTTGATGAACAATGGTTGCTACAGCAACTGTAGCAATTATTAAAATCCGGAGGAAAGATTTAATAATATTTTTATATATTATTTATTAAATTGACAAAAAAATTTAAAATAAAAATTTTCTAAAATAGTTTGTTTACTTTATGCTTTTTAGCTATAAATAATTTTTTTCTATCTGTTTAAATTGTAATTTTATAGATGATATGATGAATTATACACCATAAAAATTAATTTAATTTTATTAATTTCACGTTTTAGTTAAAATTAGGAATATAAATTTATTAATCAAACATCGAAGTTGTTTTTAACAAATAATTCGTAAAAATTTAAAGAAATAGTTGGAGACATTACCTAAAATAAAAATATTATAAAGTAAAACACATAATAAAATAGAAATATTGACAAACCTATACAACTGTATTTTATAAAATACTAGTATATGTTCATGTGCGATGCACAGATGTATTAGTTTGTTAATTTATATAAAAAAATATATTGAATATAATTGTTTATTTTCTGAACTAACAATTTTAATTAATTATAACTATTTTTACTAACTAAAAAGATTATTAATAAATGAATTTATTTCACTAATTAAAATAATTTTTAATACTAATCAAAAATAATTTTACTAATGAAAATTTTTCTTTCCTAAGTAAAATGATTAGTCTAAGTAAACATATTAATTTAAGGTTTATTAATCAAAGGCTAAATTATTAGGCAAACATTGTATCAAACTTTCTTCTATGAAATAAATATACGGAGTACCCATACACAACACTTTATTGATAACATGTTCTAAATATAATTTCCTTTATCATAATTATCAGTGTAAAATTATTCTAGACAAGATTTTAGTTATTATTTTTCAAATATTGAAGTTAGCTGAATAATTAAGTTGACATATATTTTGACATTATTCTGAATATTAGTACACAATTAAAGAGTTTTTAATTATAAGGTTATTTTTAGTTAACAACTATTTTTAATTCAAAATTGTTTTTGTATCATAAATAAGGTATAATTAATAATTTTAGCCATTTAAATTTACTAAAATCAAAATTACCAAAATTATTTTTTTCTTGAAAAAGTGTATTTGAAAAATCCAAGTTGGAAAATTGACCTTTTTCTTACTATTATTCATTAAGAAATAAAGTTTAATTAAAAATCAAAGTTTCCATATTCAATTACTAATAATAAATTTAGGTGGGAAAACGTGATGTATAAAAATGACATAAAGCATATTCTTTTATTGTTTTAGTAGAATGAATGATGATTAGATATTATGGTATTAGTTTTGTTGAGTTTTCTATAAATGTCACACTTTACATTGTTTAGATATAGTAAGGTGAGTTACGAGAGAACGACACAAATAAAATGTATGCAGATGAAATGATAAAGAGATTAAACATGTAAATAAGAATGGAAAAACTAAAATTATGTACCCTCTATTTACTAGTGGAAAAAACCTTAAATAATGTTGTGGTTTTTTTACCACTATATGCTGCGATTTTGACCTCAAACATTAGTAATAGCAGCAGATCGCTTATTTTAAATGCTGCGGTTTTAAACCGCAACACAAAAATACATTATATGTTGCGGTCCTATGGGAACCGCAACATATAGTGTTTTTTTTTAATTCAAAAAACACACTATATGCTGCGATTCCCATAGAACTGCAGCATATAATGATGTTTTTTTTTTGCTTTTTTTCGTTTAATTAATAATCCAATGAATATAATTATTAGTAATATACACAATTGCAATCACCAAATAATCGCCATAAATTCATCACTAATATACACTCGATCATTATAATAAACAAATATAATATATATATATATATATATATATATATATATATATATATATATATATATATATATATATATATATATATATATAATACATATATATACAATAATGGTACATATATATATATATATATATATATATATATATATATATATTTATATATATATATATATATATCATAAATAATACATATATATACAATAATGGTACATATATATATATATATAAATATATACACACACACACACACACACACACAAAAGTCCAAAATCTAAACTAATTATACTACCAAACACATATATTAGATTTTGGACTTTTGTGTATATATAACCCTAATTAACTCGGTGAAATTTACCCTATTTAACCCTATTTACCGTTTATATTATTTAAAGTATTCAAATTTGTATATTTTAATTAATTAACAAACTACATACATAAGTAAATTATTGTGATTATTCATACATAAGTAAACTACATACATAATTAATTAACAAACTAACATACATATTAAGTAAATAAAATACACATATATCAAAATAATTAACAAACTAATTATAACATCAACTTGAAAAAAATGTAAAACTTAAAAATTAAACAACTTAAAGAACTTAAATAAAGAAGTTGAAGAACTTAAATAATTAACATACTAATTATAACATCAAATATATAAACACATAAAAATATCAAACAAAATTAAAATGAAAATTATACCTTGAATTTTCGTGGGTTTAGATATGTGTATCTACAATTGGGATGTGTAACCTATACAATGTAAAACAAAATCAAAATTAGTATAAAAAACTAAACCCTAAAACACAATGAAGCTTGAACACTTGAAATGAGCTTTAAAAAATTATACGTTGAAGAAGAACAAGAACTAAGCCCTAATTTCGTGGGTTGAACAAGTACAAGAACTTGATGTTCGTGGGTTTGAGAGCTTGAAGAAAGACAACAATGAGAGAAGAACGAAGAAGCAATTGTAATGTTCATGGGTTTTAGAAGGATTTTAGAAGCAGCTGTATCAAGAACGAAGAAGTAGTATGTTCGTTGGCTGAAGCAGTATGTTCGTGGGTTGAAGTAGTATGTTCGTGGGTTTTAGAAGGGTTTTTGTTAACGTTGTAAATGAAACAGTAGCATAAAGAACAAGATTATAAGGCACATTTTTTCTAAAAAAAAGGATAGATATATGCTGCGGTTCTTGAAAAACCGCAACATATAATGTATTATATACTGCGGTTTTTCAAGAACCACAACATATACCTTTTTTTTTTTTTAAAATAATGTACTGAAATGGTCGAAGAAATTAATCTCATTTTAATCACGAATTTGACGTCTAAATTTTATTTAATTAGTGATGGTAGTAATAAAAAAAATCTATGATGATTAGAAACTCGCTAATTTGTAACGTGGTTATGAATCATAACAGCTATCGTAATCTTTGAAGGTAAAACTTAAAGTTGAGCAACTACCTACAACATTTCAGAATTATTATAATACTTACTCGAAAACTTTATTGACCCAAGTTGGGAATAAGTAAAATATTTCATACACATATGCAAGTGATTTTTAAACATGACTTACAAGTTACATAACTTGTTACATTTACAATAATTTTTACCCAAAATTTAAACTATCTTAGATAAATCTTTCTTACACCATAATAATCCAAATTGAGGATAAAAATCACCTCAAATCAACCCTAAACAATAGCCCCATTTGGTTGTCCCATACCCCTTTTTAGCTCTTTGTTCACTTACATACACAATCTAAACACTCTACCAAAAATCCTCTTTGTTCTAATCTAGATTGTGCATCATTACAAGCATGCAAAGGATAAAATAAGAAGTAAAAACAACCCATAATAGGCCATTTCATCCAGCCATAAACACAAATACATTGCTCCCAAATTCATTCAAGAACAAACACTAGAAACCTACAAAGTTTCAACTACTAAAACACCTTCTTTTCTCATCAAATCTTCTTTAAAAACCCATCAAAAACTTCTGAAAATTTACGTTTTTAAACTCAAATATTCCATAATAATAATCTTCATTTCAAGAGCTTTACATAGAGACCAAACTTGAAGAAAACCATCAATAATAGACTAAGTTATGCTTATTCCTTTATTTCACTAGTTTTGTCAAAATTTGTTCATGTAAAATTCTTTTTACGTGAATTCTTTCTATAAACTAAGGTTATTATAAAATGGGTATTTCATCATAATAACTAAGAAAAGTAATCTGTTAAGAAGGCCTAGAAATTTAAGCTAAAAGAAGGAAATTTGAAACATTTTTCTTCCATCAACTTACAATCTCCTCTTTTTGTTTCCTAGCCAATAACTCTCAAGTTGTGGGACTTGTTCAACAAGTGTTGCTCAACACTAATCAATCTCCAAAGTGACAAAATATCAAAGAGTAAGTAAATCTAACAATTTTTAATTAGAAATCAAAAGTCATTAAGTTACATAGAAAGATCTGAAATAATGCTATTTTTGAATTCTTTAAAAATAATTGTAGCAAAGGAGTTGGATTTTAGTTATTGAGAAGTTGTACAAAGGTTAAAGAGTACTATTGGAGCAAAGGATCGAGGTATGTCACATGGGTTGATTTTTAATGGATTTAAGAATAAGTTGGGAAAGTTTGTGTATAAACTTTTTTTTAAAAATAAAATTCCCAAAGAGAAGTTCTTAAATCTTGAAAAAATAATGTCAAAATGATAATTTTGAGTATGGAATAATTTATTACATGTATTATTATTGTGGGCATAATGTATGTTGATTTTATAAATTGTTGTATGTTTAAAGTCATATCTAACACTAATTTGTGAAAGTTATTGTGATGGAAATGATTATATGAACTTTGAAAATATTTGAAATTCATTTTAAAGGTAATTTCCAGTAGCTATATGTTAAGAAAATCTCTTGGATATTTTTGTTGAAATTTATTCGTTAAATCGATATTTTAATGGATTTTAAGGTGTTAAAATACTCTTATTATAAAATATGGTATTAGATAAACTCTTGATCATTAAAAATAATTAATAAAACAATATTATAATGTCTCCAACAAGATTTGGCCAGAATATATTTAGTTTGAAATTTTTCATGATTTTTGAGTAATCGTTAAATTGTTTATCGGTAAATTGTGAAATAGTAAAATACAAAAAAATTAGAAAATAAAGACATATGGACTTGAAATTTTTATCACATACTCATATGGGCAGTAACTAAAATTGGTAAAAGTTTGGAAAGCTTTTGTTGACGTTTAGGGACCTTAATAATTTTTACTCGGTTATTAAAAATCGGTAAGCTAGAAAACGGTAAAATATAAAATAGATACTAAATGACTTCCTTTGGATATGAAAATTTTATAAGAAACTTATATAAATATTAGATACATGTTAAAATAATTTATATGAATTTTCGTGACCATATATGGACTTAAATAAATTCTATTTGTTGTATCGGTAAAATAATGACATTAATTATTTAAAATACCCCAAGTGATTTGTAATAGTTATTTAAAATTTTATATCCCTTAAAATAGTTTCCATATAATCATAGAATTTTTTATATTATTTTATTCAGACTTAAATAATTTTAAACTGATTTTATTTTATTTATTGATAAAATGCCTATATTAAATAATAAAATATCATACATGACTTTTATAAGTTTAAATGGGCTAATAAAAGTTTCATATGACTTCTAGAGCTTTGGTATAATTTTATTAAGCTAATTATTAATTATTTACTAATTTATTAAATTAATAAAACTTGTTTAATTATTAAAAGGTTTAATATTGATAATTAAATTTGAGTAAAAATAGACCTATATAAAAAAACTTATAATTGTATTAATAACCTACTGCCTCATAGTATAAAATAAGTTAACTTAGATGGTTTATAAATTTTATGGATTTAAGACATCATTTAAATAATGGTAAATACCTAAATTGTCGAAAATAATCATAAAATCGTTATAAATTGGCATAACCAATTATAATTCGATGGGAAAACCTTAAATTCATTTTAAATAAGGTACTATAAAGACTTGATTAATTTGGGCCTTGTTGGAGAATTAATATGTATTTTATAAATCAATTATCGATTTTATTACCGGCAAAACTATCTCGTATTTAAGAAAATAGTGTTTTATGAAATCTTCCGTGATAATGATTTTATAGACTTATGAACTATATTCTAGTTGTTTAGAATGAATTTCAAAACTCTTTTAAGTTATATTTACTTTAAGAAGGATTGAAACAAAACATTTTAGTAGTTTCGTTAAAAAATCGTATTGAACTTTAATCACTTTTTGTTATGATGCATTTTCATACATGCTAGTGATGCCCCAATATAATACTAAGGTTATGTTTGATGATATGATTTTGCTAAGCATGTTATACCTATGTAGGAAAGATTATGATTTCATTTTTGCTATGTTGTAAATAAAGTATGTTTTGCTATGTTGCAAATAAAAGATGTTTATCACATGGAAAAAAATAATATTTTTTACTTTTCAAATGCTATTGAAATTACAAGATATATATTATATACAAAAAATGTTTTAGCCTAAATGGCGGGTACATATGCCACAACAAATGTTGTGTGCATGATTAAACGGCTCACCAATGCTGAGCGCGTATTGTTCACAATACAATTGTGTTACACTTGCCGGACATGTCGCAGACGGTAGACCGACTACCAAACGAGTCACAGGATCACTCACAGAGTACCCATGCAAACTTATAATATGAGTTTGAAATTGATTTAGATCTATTGAGATCTTATGATTTATAATGAAAATGAGAACTTGGAATTATTATGAAACCATTGAATTGAGTTTGAATGATAATTTGATTTATCAAATGAAAAAGCATCTTTCAAAATGAATTTACTCAAACCAAAATATTTTAACAACTTGGTTGACGGATACTAGTGTGTTATAATTAGCATTTTGCTGATATTATGCTTTGTATGTATTCCAATGGTTTTGTTTTTAGAGTGAACCCCCATGGCACCTCGGCGGAGAATTAATATGCGAACGGAGGATGAACTTAAGTTGGAGTATGACTCCCTTTTGTTTAGATCCCTTCATTGTATTTGAGAGACTATTAGTTAGTTGTTTAAATTTGAACTATTTTAAAGATGTAATTTGAACTTTGGACTTATTTCGATTTGGTTGTAATTTTCCTTTATTTTGGACAGTTAAGACTTTCGTTATATTGCTTTGGTTTTGGTTCAAGTATTTTACTTGGACATTGGTTTAACCTTTAAGTAACCCCCTCAATTGTGATGGTAAAAGTGAGCTTCTGCTTGGTTAATACTAATTACAGTTAGTCTTTGTCTTCATAATTCGAGGCGGTTACAGTGTTATATGCTGCGGATTTTCAAAAACCGCAATATATACCTATCCTTTTTTTTACCTCAAATTTTCAATTAATTTTATGTTGTGTCTTGTAGAAACCACAGCATATGATTCACAACAATTAAACTTTTTTCCGTTTCCTTTATAATTCATTTCACTATATTTACTCAATTATTAATTTTGGTAATGACCCATTTTTTTACTTTGATTCATTAGTATATTTATCTTACTTTTCATCATATTCACGCATTTTTTTTACTCGCCATATGCAATATTTATTTTTATCTCTTTTTACTTGATTTTCCCACCAACCAAATACGTATGAGGCAAATTTAGTAGAATAATAAAAGTAGGTTATTTTCCAAAAAGAAAAAATCATATTTAGTGGGCAATCCGTAATGACAAAGGGAGTTACTAAATTTCGCCACCCCCTTCAAATGAAATTACGAATTTGCCCCTGAATTTTAAAAAATTACAATTTTGCCACTCCCTACAAATTTCTTATTTATAATAATAATAATAATAATAATAATAATAATAATAATAATAATAATAATAATAATAATAATAATAATAATATCAATAACAACAACAACAATAATAATTAACTTTTTTATATTCTTCAAAAAGAATATAAATAAAATTAATAATATAACAGTAATAATAATAATAATAATAATAATAATAATAATAATAATAATAATAATAATAATAATAATAATAATAATAATAATAATAATAATAATAAAAACAATAATAAAATTAAAAATAACAATTATTATTCAAAAAGAAAAAAAATGAATCGCCCAGAACCGGGCAATTGGACCCCGGTTCAATCGCCAAAAAAATGGCGATTGAACCGGGGTTTAATCGCCCAATTTTGGGCGATTCACTTTTTTTTTTTTTTTTTTCTTTTTGGAAAATTTATATTAATAATAATAATAATAATAATAATAATAATAATAATAATAACAACAACAACAACAACAATAATATAATAATAATATTAATAACAACAATAATAATTCATTTATTTTTATTTTATTATTATTATTATTATTATTATTATTATTATTAATTTATTTATATTATTATTATTATTATTATTATTATTATTATTATTGTTATTATTATTATTATTATTATTATTATTATTATTATTATTATTATTATTACTATTATTTAAAAGAATATAAAAAGTTAATAATATTATTATTATTGTTATTATTATTATTATTATTATTATTATTATTATTATTATTATTAATTCATTTATATTATTATTATTATTATTATTATTATTATTATTATTATTATTATTATTATTATTATTATTATTATTATTTAAAAGAATATAAAAAAGTTAATAATATTATTATTGTTGTTATTAATATTAATATTATTATTATTATTATTATTATAAATAAGAAATTTGTAGGGAGTGGCAAAATTGTAATTTTTAAAAAATTAAGGGTAAATTCGTAATTTTATTTGGAGGGGGGTTGACGATAAAATAAAAAAGATGGTGAAGTTTAAAAATTAGGATGACAAATCCATTTAAAGACAACTAGACCCACTTAATTAAGGAGAAGTCAGTTCTATTGATGATTAGTTAGCATTACAAAAGATCACCCATAATTTTCATCAGCCAAAAAAGTAATATTGTTTCCTTAGTCTAGTAACCACAACTCATCTCTTGATCAACATAATTTTCATCAACAAAAATGCAATTTTGTAAGCTCCATCATTTTAATGCTTGCAGTATAAATATAAACCCTAGACGGTCAATAGTTAGACAAATTTGAATTTTAGTTGAATTAGTATGTAATGGAGTTAATACGATTTGAATCCATGCCGATTTTATTTTGAATTAACTTTTTGACTAAATAAATGATTTGTTAGTTTAACGTTAGTTTAATCACGAGTCAAGTTGGTATTAGCTATGTTGAGTCGGTTATTGTCGAATTGATTCTAGGTCAAGTGAATAGTATGATGAGTCAAATTGAATATCAGATAATTTGAAGACATGTTTTTTCATATTTATATCCAACAAAAGTTGGATTTTCGATAGATGACACATTTAGATGATGAATTTTATATTCAATTGTCTACATTTCACGATTGATCTTGTGTATAGGTTATTTAAAGTCGAGTGTAGGTTAATTTTGAACCTAAAGTGTAAGTATTGTATATGACAACATTAGACTAGACTCTGCTCGATGATAGGTTATACCACCTCAATTCAACCTTCAAGTCAGCTAGGTACAAGTTCATACTATATGTTCCTCGGGAAGAGCATCATCTGACTTACATATTTGAGATCTTTTTAAGTGCGTGCATTCCTCTTTGCTCTCTTCTTGGAAGGGGTACAAATACGGTTTTTCCGCTATTTTCTTCCCTCGGACCCCAACTTATACGAATATTAGATTGATGACTATAACTATGCCCACGAGACCCTATTAATATTTATCAATCATTTTATTTAATTGTGAACTAAAGAATGATCAACTACAAAATAATCTTTTTTCTGTTATCTAAGATCTTCTAGAAGACCGGAACAAGAATCCATTCATCAAAGACTCTTCTTAATCCTTCTATTAATGATCAAATTCAATGTTCAACCTCCTACCTGAATGTTACTTTTTTAATGGGTGAATTGATTTTTCAACCTTGAACCAATTTGTAAGATCACAATTTCTAGTACTTCTAGATATGCATCAACAAATTTTAACCGGTAAATATATTATTTTATTGAATAATATTTTCTCCAAATCTTATAGTTATTCCCACAAGAAATGTTAAAAAAGGATTAAGAAAAATAAAATGTTTTAGATATGTGATATGTCATTTTATTGAATAATAAATTTAATGGAAGAAAAGTAATAACCTTGAACATGAAAATTATATATTAAAATAAAATTAGGGGAAAAAAGTATGGAGACCATAACTATTAAAAAATATTTTAATAAAATAGGCGGAATATATGTGAGGACCAATATAAGCAATTTAAAATATTAATATGAAGTTAGTAGAATATGCGAGAGTACCATAATCATTATCATTATTAAAATAAAAAAGAACAAAGTTAATTATGTCAAAAATTTGTAATATAAATAAAATGATTATTTATAAAAATAATAAATAAACAACTTAAAATCATAAATAAAAACAACTTTAAGGAATGGATGTAACATGATCCTATATTAACCAATTAATGAGTGTGCTAATTCGAACTATTCGACCAATTCCCAACCGTCCTCCCAAAAGCAATTATTTCATCCCACAAGTTGACAACCAATTTAACTTCACCCACCCTCTTAAAAGATACTCCATCGGCCTCTCTTATTTTACATCCAACAAAAATTTGATTAGAAAATAAGACAATGAATAAGTAGAAAACAAAAATATATAGTAAGATTATATAGTATTAATTATTTGTAAATCTAATTAAAATAATATAAGTGAAATCATTGTTAAAAAAATCGATACAATGAGATGAATTTAAAATAGAAAATGATGTAAAATGAAAGGAATAAAGGAAGTATATCTTTAAAAGACATTTTCACGAGCCACGTTTTTTAAAACAATTTATTTCTTCTCTCACGCAAAATTGCTTTCTAAACTATTTTCGAACCAAACTTTTTTTTTGTTTGACATTTACAACATAATTGGAAGATGTAATACTTGAATTTGATAATTTACATCTCAAAATCAATCTAAAAAACAATACACTTGAAATAACAAGTCTATTATTCTTTTTAATGTAGGGTTGGAATTTATGGTATGTCAAGTAGGAAATTAAGTTTGTCAACTAGGCGTTTAGAGTATGTTAAGAAGGGGTTAGGATATGTCAAATAGGTGTTTATCGTATGTAGAGGTTTATATATGTCGAGTTAATTCATGTCGGGATTTAGGTATATAAAGTAGGGGTTTTAGAGTATGTCAAATATGTCAAGTAGGGATTTATGCTATGTCAAATAGGTGTTTATGCTATACCAAGTAGGTGTTTAGTACAAAAAGTGCTCTAGGTCCATTTTCCATTTTTTATTTTATTTTTTATATTTATAATTACTATTTTTTATTTTAATTTAATTATTATTAATAATTTTAGTTTAATAATAATAATAATCAAAAATAAATTTAAGGACATTTTTGTAATTTTATTAAATAAATGATGACACTATAAAAAGAGTAACGACTTTTAAAAATTGATGTAAAATGAGTAATATACATGTACTCCGATCACTTCAATATTTGTTTTGTGAAAATCTTTTCGTCATTTCGATTAATTTTTATAAATATATTTTTATTTTTATGAGTTGTAGTGAGCTATATATATACACATATTGTCAATCATATTCATTAATTACCATTGGTGCAAATTTTTTTTTTATTTTTACATATTATATGTGAATTAAAGGGGACAAACGATTAGTTGTTTATTCTGTTTGATATACTTTATAATATTATATTCTTATTTACGATATTCTATTGCTTGCATTTTTTTCATGCTTAAAATTTCACTTTTATTAACTTTATCACTTAATTAATAGAAGTATGTTTCGCCGTTTGATTTGAATACCAATATAAACAAGGTATAACTACTACAACTATAGAAGTATAAAAACATTCCAATATTACCAACTTTCAAACAAAATTCATGTGACATTCTACTTATAATTCTAATTTTTCATTGTGCCAATCCTTAGACTATCTGTATTAAAAAAATTAGTACAATATTAAAATATATTATTATGTCTCTCTATTAATTTTTTTTAGTTCACATAGCAGACTGAGAGAGATAGTATATGAGAATTAAATGCATCACTACTTATTGTAACGGAGATAAGATTAATTGTTCCTTTGTCTCTAATTGTTTGAATTTTATGTAAATATACTTTATTATAACTAAAAAATAAAAGAAATAATTTTTCAGTTCCACTTGCAACATTTTTCTTTTCATACAGTTTAATGCACTAATTTAATCTTCAATATCTCTAATTATGCATAATAAAAATTATAAAAATTTGATATTAATAATCTTTGTATAGAATGAATTAAAAATCTCACTTAACTACGTTATTAACTTATAGATTAAAAATTAATCATAAATTAAAGATGATGGATAAATAATGCATAATTTCCAACATTGCGAGTAATTTAGAACGGTGAAAGTATTTTTTATCCGCTTAATAGTTGTATTTTATTTTTCTATTATTCTAAATCAAAATTATACTTAATTGAAACTGGAGAATAATAGTTGTGAATGTTCCATAAAGTTTTTTTATTTGCTAATTTGGTTGTTTTATTTTTTTCCTAAAGAATCATTTTATTTGCATCACAAATTTTTCCATCAAGTTTTTTATGATAGTTTTTTTTAATGTTTATGGTCTTCACTTTTTCTCTATTAAATTTATTACTCAATTACTTTATTGAATAATATATTTGATAGAGGAAAAATAGGGACTATAAACATTAAAAATAATAAAAAAAAGTTGGTGGAAAAAAATATGAAGACCATAAGTCCATAACTATAAAAAAAATATTATTATAGTTAGTGAAAACATATAGGGACTATAAAAAATATAAAAAATGTTAAAATGAAGTTAAAGAAATATATGTGAAGACTATAAACATTATTAAATTATTAAAATGAGAATAAACCAAGCTAATTTTGTCCAAAAAATTTATAAAATGACAAATAAAAACAACTTTAAGAAATAGCAAAAATATTAAATAAAATAATAAATCAACCATATTTTAACTTTTTAATTTCTGTAAACAAAAGTTTTTTAAACGAAATTTCCGTAAACATATAGGAATTGGAGTAATATATATATATATATATATATATATATATATATATATATATATATATATATATATATATATATATATATATATATATATATATATATATATATATTTTAAATTTTATTTAAGGATTTGGATTACTTTTATTATAGACTTATAGTTCGATTTTCCAAGAAAATTCGCTCAGCAGCAATAGGAGACTAGGAAGTAGCGGAGTACTTCAAAGAAATTCCATCAAAGAAAAAAAAAATTAAAGAAGAATCCAACCAAAATTCACAAGTTTGTATTTAATAATGCATTTATTCTTGCTATAAAAATCATATTTCCTGTTAAATTAAATAAACCACTGCAACTTCCATAGCCATCTCCGTCTTCAACCTTCATCCTCTTTTTTCTCACCGGGCTGTTACACTCATAACCCATCACTTTTCATGACAGTCCGGTAATCCTTTTCTTCTCTTTTCTGTTTTTCTCCATTCCATTAAAAATTAATAAAAATTCATCTTTTGACTGTGTAAAACGACGGAGATTAGTGGAGAGAGAAAAATGGCACAAACGACAATCTCAGTAGTGGGAGGAAGAACAGGGGAAGAATCAAACAGAACATCAGTATCATCAGCAAGATCATCAGTGATAGATTCATTAAGAGGATGTGGGTTATTAGGAATAAGAATTGATAAAGAAATTCTCCGCCGTAAGATATTGATTCCACAGTATCTACGGTTAGCAATGCGTCGTGCAATTAACTCAAAAGATGTAAATGGTGGAGTTGATTCAGCAAATCTTCTGGAAGCTGAAGAAGTCGGTGTAACACCAGAAGCTCCAATAGTTGTTTTTATTAATTCTAGAAGTGGTGGTAGACATGGCCCTGAACTTATGTTGAGACTTCAGCACTTAATCAGTGAAGAACAGGTTCATTTTTTTTTTGTGTGGGTTTTTAATAAATTTTTAATTTGATTTTATTCTGTGTGTGCGCGCGCGCGAGGGATTGGTTTATACTTTTATAGTAAGAAACTGGGGTATCTATTCATTCATTTGTTTATTAATATTATAGTTGAGTAATCATTGGCTTGTTCAGGTAATTGATTCTCTGGTGTTTTTTTTGAGTTGAGTGATCATTCATGGGTTTTATTTATTTATTTTTTTTGAATTGGGTTAGTATTTAGAAGTATTTATTGTATTTAATTGAGTGATAACGGCTTATTTTTGTTATCTGGGTTCTTTTAGTTCAGCGATCAACTAATAGTTCATGGGTTATTTTGTTGAATTAAAGTTCCAATTTTTTTTAGGGATGATGGGAATTATGGAGTTTTGAAGCAAAAGGGGGTGGCGAAATTTTTTTATTTTATTTATGAAACTGCGGTAGAAGTTTAGGATTGGAGAGAAGAGCAAAGGTTTCATGTTTTTTCATAGATTTTGATAATATTTTCTTTCGGTTGGTGGGTTTCGGGGGTGGTTTTTATAAGTAACTAATAACCACCCTATAAAAATATTTAAAAAAGTGTAATATAGAAATTTATAGACTGGATAGAAATGGAGTAAGAGATGGAGAAGAAATATTCATTCCTACACAAAAAATTTGTTGACTTGCAATCTAAACTCACTCCAATTTTCTCTGACTCACTCAACTCGCCATCAACACCCCCAATAAACTCGGTTTCTGAAAAGATTAACAAGGATATAATATTCATCTACAAAATGATTAACGCTGAATTGGCTATGAAAACAAACCCGGATTCTAATCCATCCGAGACCCGTCACTTGTTCCAGATGATTCGCCGTGTCCAATTCCTTCAAAAAGGTCTACATGCTTTATCATCCAATGCTCGCTCCACTTCTTCATCCGTTGAGTCCTATGACCCTATTATGCGTTCCAACATTGATTCCTGCCTTGATCAAGATCAAGATCAAGATCAAGTTTATGATCGTGATGATGATGAAGATGAACTCGATGATCATTTTAATAACGGAAATTATCCTAGGATGAGGTTTAAGGTGTATGAAAATCCGGAATTTTTTGGTGGTTATGATGAGGATGGAGATATGGAATTTGGAGGGATTGTAAATGAAGATGTTAAAGAAGAAAAGTGTAGTTCTGATGACAAGGATGTGGGTGAAGAATTTGAAGGGATCGTAAAAGACGGTGATACGAATAGGGGTTTGGAGGAAAAGGAAGGGAAGAAAAGAGTTATAGAAGAAGATGACAGTTATGGTGATGAAGATGATACCAAGACTCATTGTTGTGTCAGAATAGTTTTTTGGGCTTGGGTTATTTTCATAGTTATGGGTTTGGTTTCTTTATTGTCGGATTCCGACATTCCAAATCATCATTCATCTACTGTGTTTCTTACTCCTACTTAGAAAAACAAATTACTCTGTATTGAAACAAG
Organism: Amaranthus tricolor; assembly: GCF_026212465.1. Taxonomy (NCBI): domain Eukaryota; kingdom Viridiplantae; phylum Streptophyta; class Magnoliopsida; order Caryophyllales; family Amaranthaceae; genus Amaranthus; species Amaranthus tricolor. The sequence goes on along the minus strand of NC_080052.1, from coordinate 20,974,505 downwards.
TTCCATAGGAGGACGCTGTGTTTCTTTAAAAGTATATATGTTATGTTCTTCTCCATTGTTAATGAATTTCTGAATTTAGATTTGGCAAAAATCTGTTTTTAAATCATCTAAATACTAGACTTAGTAAGATCCCTTTAATTTTCGGAACTAGACCATTTATTGAAAAACAAATAAATGTTCAGACATGAACATGTTCTATACAATGAGCAGAAGCAGAAGTATAAAACTAAAAATACTAGTTGAGTAATTTATTCATTCATTTGTTTATTAATGTTATAGTTGAGTAATCATTGGCTTGTTCAAGTAATTGATTCTCTGGTGTTTTTTTTGAGTTGAATGATCATTCATGGGTTTTATTTATTTATTTATTTTTTGAATTGGGTTAGTTGATTTCTGTATTTCGGGGTTTATAAAGAAATGGATTTGCTATAATTTATGAAGTATTTATTATATTTAATTGAGTGATCATGGCTTATTTTGGTTATCTGGGTTCTTTTAGTTCAGCGATCAACTAATAGTTCATGGGTTATTTTGTTGAATTAAAGTTCCAATTTTTTTTAGGGATAATGGGAATTAATGAGTTTTGAAGCAAAAGGGGTGGCAAAATTTTTTAATTTTTTTTATGAAACTGTGGTAGAAGTTTAGGATTGAAGCAAGAGCAAAGGTTTCATGTTTTTTCTTAGATTTTGATTCGGTTGGTGGGTTTCGGGGGTGGTTTTTATAAGTAAAAGGTTGAAATCTGTGAATTTGAGGTTTATTTTGTTTTCTTTAAGTAATGGTCTTTTATGGGGATTTGGGTGTTTGTGAATCATGTGTTTCTAATGAGTGACGTTAAGTAGTTTGGAGCAGTGGGCGCTTAGAACTCTTGATTCCTGTACATCTAAATATTATATTGTTTGTAGTTCTTTGCATCTTTTATGATATTTTAGGAAGAAGTTGCTGGAATTGAATTGGGTTTTCAGGAGAATGGAGCTTAAATGATTTACAATGGGTTCTTCAGAGGAATTTATAGTGAAATGATGATGTGATTTTATATTTTTGCAGAAGTTTATTTGGTGAACTACTTGCTACCTAACTTGTCTTGAAGTATGTGTCCTTTTTCTTGGTGGGCTCTACACAAATGTTTCATGGCCATCGACGAAGCTTGTCAACGACCTTTTAGTGTCTAAATGTCCAGACACCATTTTGGTCCTTTTATTTACTTCTAAATGTTTGAAACAATTGTTCAGATTTGCTTGCAAGGAACGAAAGCGATCACTCTGAGGATAAAACCATTGATATTTTCTTGTACAGAGTTGTTTCTGGGTGGCATTGTCTTTTCTGGTTGGGGTTGTTGCAATAAAAGTAACCTTCTTGTTATTATTTCAGGTATTTGACCTTTCAGATGTTAAGCCCAATGAGTTTGTACAGTATGGATTGGCTTGCCTCGAACAGTTGGCTGGTTTGGGTGATGTTTGTGCAAAAGAGGTTCGGGAAAAGTTAAGAGTGGTGGTATGTATACCTTTCAAACTTTTTTTTTAATGTTTTCTGTACTGTGGTGACTTTATTGCCCACATTTCGTTGCACAAACGGGATTTTAAGGAGATCAAAGACAAAGGTTACCATGAAAAGTGTATTGGCATTAGATTTCTGATTTATCTTGAGAAAATTACAGAATTCCTATTTGCAGCAATGACACCTTACATTTTGTTTTCTATTTTGATATTAAGTGCTTCCTCTGCTTGTTTACATATCTTTTACTAACCTGTCAGGACTCAAGAGAGTAGATTAAGCGGTCATTCCTGAGTTTGTTTCACGTTTCGGATTTCGATGGCTATGTACTAATGTCTCAAAGTGACAATTGACATGGCAAGCATAACATTTTTTGATTTGAAGTGTAACATGCTCTGGTTTTTTTTCTTTTTTAGTTGGTTTCTAACTGTTTTTTCATACTATAGAATAAGGAGTCTGATACATGTATAGCAGTTTTTGAAATGTTTTGAATTATAATTTTGGGGCTATGCTTTTAACGTTGCTTATTTGTTTATTTATTTTTTTTAATTTCTTCCCCTACTTTGTGACTTAGAAAGGCATATTTTTGTGAAGTTTTTGAAGTTGTTTGTTGTCAAGGGTCAATTGGAAAACAACTTATATGTTTTGTACACCTGTCCCCCAAACGCTGCTTAGTTGGAATCCTAGGTAAGAACTAGGAAGTCATTTACGGCATGTTTGGTTATCGGTACTAATTAGTGGTAACGAGAATGTTTGTAATGTAAATTTTCATAATATGTACTGTGTCATTCTCATGTCAATGAAAGCTTGACATAAAAAAAATTCTTTGTTCACAATTTTCCATTTCCATATAATACTATATTTTCAAATGGTAAAGCGTTGGAATGCAATTTGTAAAGAAAATGAGATTGTTGAAGGAGAATAAGTATGATCATTAAACTTGCTAAGAGATATTCCTATCAAAATCACTAATTTTTCATTACCATTTCTACCATTTAATACCGAGTACCAAACAAGCCGTTAATGTCATTGAATAATGAAATGTTGCAGACTTGCAGTTATGAAACCCAATGGACATGAATACTATAAATATATATTGAACAATAGTATAAAGAAAACAAATGCAGGAATTAACAGATTGTTTAAATGTGTGCAAGTTTGCAAAAGTATATTGCTTCCTTGATCTCATCTCTGTTAGCAAGTATCCATGAATGAACAAGTTTTAATCTAAATGGCTTTGGTTGCTGAACTGAAATAGATTGTTTTGGCAGGTTGCTGGAGGGGACGGTACAGTTGGTTGGGTACTTGTAAGTCTAGGTGAACTTAACAAACAGGATAGAAATCCGATTCCTCCAGTGGCAGTCATTCCCCTTGGCACTGGGAATGATTTGTCTAGGAGTTTTGGCTGGGTAAATTCTAGCTTCTTACCTATTGTCTCTGATTGCGTTAAAACTTATTTCTTCATCAATATTTCTTTCAATTTTTGGAAGTTGGGTTAAATTATCAAATAATTAAGAGCATCCTATTGAGCCATGCTTCTTTTATTGTTTGTGATCGGTTCACCTGTTAACAGGGTGGTTCATTTCCATTTGCTTGGAAGTCAGCTGTCAAAAGATCTCTTCTAAAGGCTAGCTCTGGTCCTATTTGTCGTTTAGATGGGTAATTGTTTCTGCTCTTTGAGATCCTTGCACATGTTTGATATTTTTGGTTATACATGCCTTTTGAGCGTTCTCCCTCTATTCTTCCTTGTCTCTACTTCTCGTTTAAAACTATTTCTTTTCCCATTGCATCTTTTCAGATTTTTTGCATGTCCAAATCTGTTGGATGAACTAGGTAACCTAGGTCTTTGTTTTGTCATTTCTGGTGCTTCTCTTGTGTCTTTTGTATGTGCAATACTGATACATGCGGTAAGAAAGTTCAATGTTTTCATGGTTTGAAGGCTCCAAATTCATTAATCTTTATATAAGGCTGGGAGCCAGCTTGTGATTTAACTACATGAGTGTTGGTGACATTTGAAATGCAAGGGTTTGGGATGTTTGGTGAAGAACAAATGACAAAGAAAGCACTAAAAACAGAGCACAACATCAAAGAACAACAACAATATTTATGAGGTATCTAAGGATACCTCTCTCTCAAAAAAAGATTACTTTCATTAATATACTCAACAATACATCAATGATAAGCCTCACAACCTTTGAGAACACTCTCTCAAAATAAAGATTGAACCTTTAATGTTAATCTCCCTCAAATGCACTAATACAAGTAGAATGAACTGTCTTAGTTGAAACCCTAGTTGATTCTAAGTATTAGGCTTTCTCATATACTGTAAGTATGTTCTAAGACCCTTATATATATAGTCTAAGACATATTAGAAACCCTAGGACCAAAGGGCTTGAAGCCCAAGACTTTCCCACACAAAACAGAAACATGCGTCAAAATGGGACTGCTGCTTGCTCGACTGAGCTCCCTTGCTCGACCAGGTCGAGCGGCAGCCTTAGCAGCCTATGATCTTCAAGTGTGCTGCTACCTTGCTCGAGCATTCTTCACTTGTGCCTTGCCTCGTTCAAGGCACATGCCATACCTCATATTGAGTACTCCCCTGCCTTCTCCAAGGCAAACCAAATCATCCACTTTGATCCTCTTCATCAAGTGAGCCAAACTGCAATCCTCCATAACCCATGTCACTCATATCTTCACTCTCAAGTATGCAAGATAGTGCATGAGCTATGCGGTGATCAAACTCTTCACCAATAGCTTGTGATTTGGGACTTGGCACAACAACATTTGTTTGTAGTAAAATGCATGAATCAAATTGTAACAATTTTTAATTATGCCAATATTATTATCTCTAATAGAAATTCCTTTATGCTATAATTGGGAATGTTGATTTCATTTGAAAATATGGATTTGACTCAAATTTAGTATTTGACAAATAAATAATTTTCAAATTTGGATTTGAGTCAAATCCACCAATGTTTTAAAAGTGGTTAAAGATAAGGATTTGAGAATGACTTTTCTAAGTTTGTCATTCTCAAATTTTTCTTTAATGAATTCATAATTGAAATCTACAATTTAAAATGAAATGCTTGTTTCCAAACGCAACCTTATGGTTTTTAATTCAAATGATTATTGTTGTAATTTCCAAGGATTTTTCATAGCTTTGAAACAATCTTGTTGAAGAATGAGTAGCAGACATTGTCTGATAAAACGCAGCCTGCTTTTGCAACAGGAGCATTGAATGTATTGTGGTGAAACATTACTGGATTGTATATGGTGTCCGATTAGTACTTGATTGTTTAATTGTTGATCAGTTCTTTGTGAAATTGTATTACTAAGTGTCATTGGCATCAAGCACGCCGATAGAAGTTGTCATTAATGTATTAAGAAATTGGGTAAACTTATGGTCAAAAATGGATTGTCAGACGCTTGCCTAGTAATTGTGTTTTAATCAATCTATCTACGGAGAGCATCTGATTGGGTTAACTGGTTAAGCACTGTAGGGTAGACTCGGAAATAAATTTTTTTCATGCGAAGTGTTGATATACCTGATATAAGAGAGATCAATATATAGCTGTGTTGGGATATGCACTTCTAAAGCTCGGTTGTTTTGTATAACTAGTTATTCACGCTAACATGGAAGATCATTGAGGATTTGAACTTGCCTTTTTTGATTTCAATGTTTAAAGGATAAGATTTATTTGTTTTTAGTTCATGTAATTTTTGTCGTTAACACATATTTTTTTTATTACTTTTGCAGTTGGCACGTGTCAATAACCATGCCTGCTGGAGAAGCTATGAAACTTCCTCATTCGTTAAAGTCCACTGGAGAATGCACTCTTGATCAGGTATTCTATATCACCAGTTTTTGCACTCTTCTCTAATCATCAGTCCAGAAATCACTGAACCAAAAGAATAGTATAAATAATGGAGAGGAAATGATAGCGAACGAGTGACATTGTTTTTGATGAGTATTGGGTCTAGTGGTACTGATAATTGGCTTAGGAATGCCTCCTAGAGCTCTTTCTTAATATATTAATATAATGGCATCTCATGCTTAGTTTCTCTTATTCTCCCCTTTGGACAATCTTTTGCAAACTCCTTAATAGCAAATTTTGGAGAGAAAGGAAAGGAAAGGAAAGGGAAGGGAGGGAAGGGAAAGGAAGGGAAGAGAAATGGAAGGAAAATAACACTTAACAGAAATTCTTTATCCTATCCCTCCAAATCCCTCGCCTCCAAATACCTTCCCTTCCATTTTGTTATCCACACAAAGGATCCCCATCCCTCCAAATCCCTCCCTTTCCTTTCCGTTTGTTTCCTTCCATCCAAACACACCCTAAGTGAATTAAGCTGCAGTTTTCACTTTTTTTCACTTTTCTCAGTGTTACAATTTTATAGTGCTGGAGCTTCTCTTTGAATATATGTAACATATTCGCCAGCTAATTTGCCTTTCGAATTCGCGATTCGCTCAAAATAGCCCTAAAATTGTCCATAACCATCCTTAATTCGCAATTTGCAATTTGAGAGAGCCGAGAAGATTAGTGAACTATATGACCCTGCTTTGACTGCTAGTGTTGGTTTCTTATTGAGCATCTAGTAGATTTTAATTTTACTATCAAGGTCTGGTGGAGTTTGCCATATCTTTCTTAAGTGGCAGTTTGGAATTTTCAGGATATTTTGCTTGGTGGCCAGCTTCCTGAGAAAAAGAGTTGCTATGATGGAGTGTTCTACAATTATTTCAGTATTGGTAAATACCTATTTTTTCACACATTTGTAATTTGTTCTCTTGTTCATTCATATAGTAATTGTTGTGGCTTCATTTCCCTTCTATGCTTGTTTTCATTCCTCCACGTCCTTCACATTTCTCAATTTTACTTAATCTTGATGTCAAGCTGTTTATAATACTCTAGATGACTAAGTTTAGTGCTAAATTCTCTGCTCATACAGCCATGGCTTCATACTTTTCACTCACAAACACTATCTAAGCCACTTTAGAAATTAATTATAAGCAAGTAAACAATCAGGCTGTTGAGCAGTCCACGAAGATCGTGTTGGGTTTTGATGGATGAGGCTTGAATGATATATTAAGCCTAATTAGTTATTAATTTGTTGCTACAAAGTGATTATTTTATTAAAACTGTCTTTTATCTCTTAAATTGTTTACACTGAACAATTGCTCAAAAATTGTGAAATTAATATTGAGCATGGAAAAATGGAAATAAGGAAAATGGGATGTGAAATACCGCGTTATATAAATTATGACCAGTGTTTTGATTGTTTGCAGTAGAAAATTATCTTGTACACAATGCACAGAAGAGAGGGAGAGAGAAGATTAGTGGGTTTCCTCAGAGTTGAATTTGTAGTATTATTCAAAGGTCGGGTGAGCCCCAAATACCATCATACATGATATGTTTTATCTGCCATTTCAACTATCATGGTTGCATTATTGTTTTGTTCTCCTTGAACTTAGTAATCCTATTTCATATTTAGCTCTTATTTCCTGATTTTTTTTAATAATACAAAAGCCTTGGTTCAGGCAGATTTTAAATCGAGCAACTAGCTTTTCTTAGGCAAGTTTGTCATCATTTCTGATATACATGTACTTTAGGATTGTCATGAGTTCGAATGACGTGTCTTCAATTACTCCTTGAATAAGTTCAAATTACGTGTCTTCTATTACTCCTTGAAATCTATGATATTAAATTCAATATGATTAGTTTGGAGTTATAAGTTACTGACAGTCCGATTCCCATCATCCAAAATTTGACCCAAATAGTCTGCATTTGACAAGCTAAGAGTAATGTATGGAGTACATTAATGATGGCAACTTATGGGAACAACATACTGCTCTATGTTGACTGTAGTCCTATTCTGTTGGCTTACAATCTGTAGAACACAAGATAGTTTTACCGTCAAAAACCCACAACAAATCTTATTTGATACATTTTATGGAGAAACAATGCATGATTGTATCAAACTCTTATGTGGTGATTCTTCCGTTGCTATGAAAGTTTCTGTTTGTAAACACTAACGAGGAGTTCATGAGTTCTACTTTATTATGGATGTGATCCCTGTAGAGTTGCAGTGATTACAAGATAATTCTGAGCCTTTAAGTGAACACCTGTTTATAACTCTTACCGATAGTCCTAAAACTCCCATAGGGATGATGGGTGTAGCTGTCTAGATTGAGAATTAAGATGGTATTTCAGACGATCCTTTTATGGAAGTATATAGCTTTGCTTTTCAGTTGATCTCCTTTTCTTCTGGTTAGTGGTTATGTTGTTGAATGTTTAAATACTTAAAAATGTTTAAGTCTAAGTCACGTGTAGGAGGAGATATCTGATCGTTGAAGAAAGGATGAAACATGTATATCTTTCAATAATTTTGTGCTCTTTTGACTGAGTGCATTGGGGCTGTAAAAGAGCCAATGAAAAAGACAAGTTTGTAAAACATTTTAGGTATGATTGCTTGTGTAAATCATGATGGTTATACTATGTAAAGTAGAATATTAGTGCATTGTCCACTGGGTATAATGCCTAAAAATCAGACTTATGTATGTGTGTGTGTGTGTGTAGGGGGAGTGGGCGGGGGAGAGGTTGGGTGGGGTAGGGTACAGCAGGACTATCCACAGACCATAGGAGTTTGTTAGAAGTTGCTTGTAGAAGAAGCATTAGGTAAGTTACAAGAATCATTAAAAAAAAGGTAGTTACAAGAAAATGTGTCAAAATCGGAGAGAAGGCTGATGAGAGAAGCCATGCACTTGGCAAAGAGAGAAAAAAGATCAGTTGTAATCTCTATATGTAGGGGAAGTAGGAAGAGGAAAAGCATCAGATTATTTAATTAGATAATTATATTTTATTTTGTTTGGTTTTCTTCTAGATGTGTCAAACTCAAATCAATAAAAAGGATGTTTTCTGTGACTTTTCAGAATATAATTCCAATCTATCGTCTTCATCTTTATAGCTTCACGTCTGAAAATCTACTTTGTAGCATCACTTATATGTTGAACTGTAGATTATCAGAATGAAGTTGGCTATACTATCTGTCCTTGCAGACTATTTTTTTTACCTGTTTTCCAACTATTAGTCTATTATACGTTCTATGTTACCTAATTTGATAATCCCTTGTAAATTAAGACAAGCGGGTTATGGTTGGATGTGATTTATTTTTGGCCTATTTATGGGTGATTTGTGAATTAAAAAGCAAATTAGGTAACAAAGGCAGATATCAACAGCCATGACCCCCTCTGCCACCTTGCATACAATATGCCAATAGCTAAGCTGAATCGGTTTTAGTTTTTTAAAAATTTATGTGGCATTGGAGTCGTTTTGTCAAAGATGTTCTGTGATGCAAAACCTTAACTGTTGCGTGGCTGCAGGTATGGACGCACAAGTTGCTTATGGTTTCCATAATTTGCGTAATGAAAAACCGAACCGTGCCAAGGGGCCAGTTGTTAATAAGGTTTGTCTAATATATTGAAGTTTATTATAAACTCTTCTTCGTTATTTTGCATCTCATTTTGTTTTCTTGCTTCGTTGTTTCTGAACCCAACATGTTGATTTTAGGCTGATTATTTCATAGGAAATAAATACGACATTTTTTTATAAAAAATTATGTGAAAACATTTCTGAAAAGCATGTTATTTGCATTTTTATTTTTTTGAAAGGAAACTATTTGATTATTTTTGTTGTTCTTTGGTGGGAGTGTTACGATATTAGTTGCTTTTCACTGGGCTCATGCTTACCTGTATTGCAACCATTTCATACCTGTTTTTGTTTTTTTCTTTTTGAATGTTATGTTTCTGGTTGGCTATATTATTTATGCAATGTCAGGGACTTGAGTTTGTAGGTTTCCGTTTAGACTGTCTGTGACGTGATAAAGCAAAACAATAACCTCAGTATGTCATTAGCAATTTATGCCAACGTTTTACTTGCATCCTGTTTCAATACTGATTTTTCAGTGCTCTAATATTTGTATTTCTTAAGATATGGCTACTTCGTAAGTTTCTTCCTTTTTTATATAAGCACGTCGTCAACTTGGAATCTGTTCCCTGCATTGCATGCAATTATCCTATTGAACTTGTAGTACATATACAAGATGAATATTAACCTCGATCTGTTTCTTTTGCTGCTCCTTGGCGATAATCGTGGGAACCATTTGTTTCTGAAAACTATAAATGCCTCTTCAAAGCTGAATTTAACAAGCTGAGATTTCACCTGTGGTTTGACAAATATCATAAAATTAAGAGTCTAATAGCCAGCCATTAGGGAAAGCAAAGGGAGAAAGAGAGATGAAATCCTTTTTGAAATGATTGCTTGATTAGAGTCTAATTTCAAAACTTAACCTTTAATATTACTAAGATCGCAAGCTTCGAAGTAAGTTGATGAACTGATTAAATTTCAATGACTATGACAATGTTCAAAAGAAATAAAACAAATGCAAAAGAACACAAGGATTTAAGGAGGCTCACCCAATGATCGCTACGTCCTCTGTGGTGTGTAGTTTCTTGTTTATATTATAACAATGGAGAATTACAACTCTTATAATGAAGTATTACAAATGATGTAAGAGAATGCAAAGGTTATGTGTTTAAGCTTAGGGTTTGTGTTTGATGTGTTTGGATGAACAAATGAGCTCACTATTTACAGAGTAATTCATACTTCATGCTAAGAATAAAAAAAAATGTAACAGCTTCTAGTATTTGAACAGCCCCAAAAAACCGAATCCTAGGTAGTCTGACTGAAGTGCTTGTTCAAGGCAGTGATCTGCTCGTTCGAGCGTGAGATGCAGGAGGCTACTGTTTGCTGGATTCAGACCTGCTTGTTTGAGCATGCTGCAGGTGAAGCTTCTATTGGCTACTGACTGTGGTGTTCGAACAAGGCAAGGGACTTTCTTCAAGTTCCTTGAACGAGCACATAGAACAAAATCTGACCATTTGTCTTCAACACACCTTATTATGTTCATTCATCATCTCATTTATCTCATGATTAAGTGCCATCATAAAGCAAGCAATTAACTTCACTCTTAAACATCATCATTAATCACTCACATTAAGTTACCATCTTAATGCACCCATTAAAATACTCATAGGATTCCATCGCATAATTTATAAATGAATGCACACATCAATTTGTGCACTCAAGTCACCATTAATCTCAACACTTTTACTTTTATTATTTATCGATTAAAGAAATGAAAGGATCCCATATCCTTTCCCTTTGAGCATCAATTGCCTCTAAAGTTAGTATGATTTGAAGGGAAACACATGTCCATTTGCCTGTCCCTCTCCTTCCTTTTCCTCCCACATCTCTTTTCCTCCACCATTGCAATCAAATGAAAAATGCATAGTTATTTATGTACAGACTGCATTCTAGGGATGGTTAAAAAGGCGGACGACTACGTGTACGCTTACTACCATATCTACACTCACCTAAAATATTTGTAACCACTACCTACCCAATATCCCATGGCGGGTACAATTTTCATACCCACTCCTACCCACATGAACATCTCTACAAAACCATCGTCAGCCACTATTCAGCCTGGTATACCAATCATCGCCATGTGTGTTTTATACCCATTTTACACCCGCATTAGACATACCTCATCCCCGCCCCACCCATGTGGTCATTTTTGTTTAGATCACTTTTAGTTGGTCAATTATAATTTTAAATCTTTTTAAGAAGTTTGTTAGTTTTTTTTCCCCTTTTTTTCTTCTGTAAGTAGCATATACTATAAAATAATATATGGTGGGTAAGAGGTGTGCGGATATGAGCAAGCGGGTATGAGGTGGATAGATAAGTGGCACTTATGTCCTTATATCCATTTTCCATGACGAGTAATACTTTTTATGCCTACATTTACCCTCAACCCATCAAATTTATACTCATACATGCATTGCAAACTTCGTGAAATTTTACTTGTGTGTCATCGCTACTATAGCTTAAACTGTTAGCTTAATTATTATCTTTGGTGGTCTTAATGTAGATAAAGGTTTAACATGGTATATACTGTCCTTTGCTTAATGAAAATTCTATACTCCATATTGCAGATGATTTATTCTAGCTACAGTTGTACCCAGGGTTGGTTTTTCACACCATGTGCAAGTGATCCAGGCTTAAGGTAAGACTTCTTTTATGCTCCTAAACTTTTATATACCGTCATTTATTGAAATTAATTTGTTGCTTCTGAACTGAATATTCTTTTTCTAGTTTTACATTTTCTAATTCATAGACATTGTTGTCCATGCCATACTCTTTATGAGGCACTTCTGTTTAATCCTTAGCATAAAAATGGTGTAAATTGTTTTTAAATATAAATGTATAAAGGGGACTCTAATGTTTCAAGCTTACTTTAAAGAAAGAAATAGTTTGTAGTTTTATAATCAGCAAGTGTTTCTTACTGCTGATGGCAAGTTTGGGTAAAGGAGGAGGCTTGTGGTAGGTCAACGGAAATCAGCGTAAACATCTTATGTCGTGATCCAAATTCAAATTATTGTGGGACATCCCTAATGCAACCGAAGACGTTACAATTTCTTTATTGGAAAATACTCAATCGTACTCATAACTAAGAAGTATCTTGATGGGTTAGTCACACAGTCAATTATTCTCTTACGGTCCATTTGTTAGGTGTTAATAAACGGTTGTAATGGGAATAAAAACTAGTGTAATTTTAGTTGAAAAATCTCTTGACTACCTTGATTGCTATGCTTGTCCAACTTCAATCATCTCATTTTCTTCATAAATTTCGTTCCAATGCATTACCTTTGGAAGAGGTGGTATTACGTGACAATGGAAATTTGTAAACAAAAAAACTTTTTTTTGATCAAAGTTTCATTACCATGGGAATGACATGGAACTTTTGATGAAATTTTACACTATAAATCATTCCTATTACAACCATTTAGTACCACTAACCAAACGGACCGTTAATGCTCTCGTGAATTAAATCAAAGTCGAGTTGATTTGAGGAGCACTCATAGATTTTCAAGAGAACAATTCTGGAAAAGGAAACTGATTTTCAATCATCAAAATCAGATTATCCTCCTCTCATTCATGGCCTTATATTTATGTTTTAGTACATGATACAGCTAAAGACATGAATCATATTTAAATATACAAACACTAGACATGTAGGGATGGGCATGACTCTTGGAGTCTAGACCCGAACCCACCCTAATTTAATAATCTGGATCCACCTATTTTTGGACCCCATGGATCCGGGTCAGATCTTGGTCCATGGCCTTAATCTAGACCTAGTTAGCTCATTCTCTTTGACTGCAAAGATTATAGCCTCCATCTTATCTTCAGTGTACTCAATGATGCATCCTTTTATTATTTGCACTAGTATGCATAATCGGGCTTCTTAACAGAAAGCCCAAATCATTTTATATTTTGATGACTCGAAGCATGTCCAAATGAAGTCATTGACTGCAGTTTTTTTAAGTTTAAGAAAGTGAATTTGTTGATCAAGGTTTGAAACAGCTAATTGCAAATAGACTTGGACTTTTTTTTTCTCTATTCTAGGATTCTTGGATTTGAGCCATATGGTTTTAAGGAATTTGATCCTGTTGGACGTGTTATTTGAGTCCATGGTACCTTCATAGCTTCTCCTCATATGCATGTCCTTGTCCCTTGATAATTTTTATGTGGTAATCAATGAAAAGAGAAAATAAATTGTGTGGATGAAAGGTAAAAAAGGGTTAAAATGTATGGATGAGATTAAAAGAAAGTGGTGAGCCATTATCCAAAAATAGAAATGAGGCAAATTAAGTGAAACGGATTGAAATGGAAAATGCTACAAATTCAATGGGATGGTGGGAGTACTATCTTAGGGCCCGTTTGGTATTGCATTTTGGCCTCTTAGAAACAAATTCAATTACACAAATCTCTTAAAACTTGTTTGATTTGAGAGATTGATAACCAAATTTGTTTCGAAAGATAACAGGAACCTCTCAAATGTTACCGCTCTAGTTTGAGCAGAAACACTCCCTGATTCTTTTCTCTTGATGTCATCCTCTTCACTAAACTAATAAAGTCAATCTCCTATGAACCTAAAGAATATTTTTTCATGATGCAGATTTTCTTATATCGGTTTTTAGTAATTTTGTCAGCCTTTTTTTTTGCAGGGGACTGAATAACATATTGAGGATACATATCAAAAAGGTCAATTGTTCAGAATGGGAGCAAGTACGGGTTCCGCCAAAGTAAGTTTTAATCGTACACCATGCTTCTAGTGACATTGAGTCCTTGTCGACATGATTCAGCTTATTGTTTTTGCACTCTGCCAACTATGGTTGATGCATAAATAGCATTTCATTCGTTCATGTAGCCAAGCCCAATCTTTGGATTAAGGTTTTGGCATCGTTGTTTTTTAGGAGTGCTATTTTGTGTTCACCACTTATATTGGTTGCCTCTATTTATCAGTGTAAGATCAATAGTGGCATTGAATCTTCATAATTATGCAAGCGGAAGAAATCCATGGGGAAATTTGAGACCTGAATACATGCAAAAGGTTATTTTTACACCACCTCTATGCCTCACTCTTTCTCTTATGTTTTACTCCTGATAATGTTTATTTGTTATTTCAAAACCCTATTCACCATCGGCCTTTGTTGCTACAATCTTGCCCTCTATTGCTCATTTTGAAATCGATTTGGCATTTGATTCTTGTGTTAATCTAAAATATTGTCTCAACTATTTCGTCACTTCGACAGAGAGGCTTTGTTGAGGCCAATGCTGATGATGGTCTTCTTGAAATTTTTGGTCTAAAGCATGGATGGCATGCCTCTTTTGTGATGGTAGAATTGATATTGGCCAAGCACATTGCCCAGGTCAGTAGTACTCGTATCTCTATTTTTTGTTAGTCATATCAAATTGTGTTATAAATCCGAACTGAATTATTAATTTTTCATGGAAAAAAATTGGCAAGCAGTGTGCAAAATCTTGTTTGGTTTGTATAATTTGAGGGTCATGTTGGAAACTAAAATACTGAGTTGTAGACTTGTATATAATGCTTGATGGGTAATCCTCCTAATACCATATGGTATTGGGAAAGAGTAAACCATATCAAGTGTGTATGCAAGTCAATACTCATTACCCATGGGTTTGTGGGCCCGAGGCCACGGGTGCCCCGTGGGTGTATTCACACGAGTGGGCCCATGGAGTGATCATGTGACGAATTGTTACAACCAAACAGGTCAAGTGTAGCCATTCCGACTATATTCTTAGCCCTCCAGAGTCCAAACCTGAGCTTGTTTTTATCCGTTTTGTTTGGACTTTTGCATCAATTAGTATTTTCTTGAACGAAATAAAAATGGAAGGAAAATTGTAAAGATCTAAATGCTTTCCCTGTTTTAAACCAATTCTTGCCAAATTTGAAATATTTGAACGGCTAAAACCAGCCACTTCTTGGTCCTCTGGCCTTTCTTTCCCTTCCCTCTTTATTTCCCCTCCCCGTGGTCCTTGTATTCTTCCCTTGCTTTTCCTCTAATCTTCTCGCTTTCCAGACAAACTCGTTAAGATTTTTTCTATAGGAAAGTACACATTTATTTGTTTGATAGAGACGATGTTATTTTCACTCAAACTCATGCAAAATTCAACTTGGGTATCTCAGGCTGCTTCGATAAGGTTTGAAGTACGAGGTGGTCAATGGAGAAGATCATTTATGCAGATGGACGGGGAGCCATGGAAACAGCCGTTAGATAAAGAGTATTCGACATTTGTGGAAATTAAGCGGGTGCCATTCCAATCTTTAATGATTCGAGGCGAATAACACTCTCTTCTATCCTGCCAATGCTATGACACGCCGTATTTGTCTTCAATTTTTTTTACTTCTACAATTCATTATTAGAACTTAGAAGCCGTAGTATATTGTATCAGTTTGTTGTAAAATGTAAATTAATCTACCAGCGTAGTTCTCATATCGACTTGCGGGCCACAAAGTTGAGACAAGCGAGCTAAGCATCCTTGCTTGAGATGATCAAAGTGTGAAAACTACTGGTAAAAGTGTTGTATGATTGAGCGTTATGAACATTAAAATAAGCTGAATTGTTAAATCTAATCTTCGGATATCATTTGAACTTTTACGGCCTGTTTGATAGGTAGTAATAAAAATGAAAAATTAGTTTAATTTTGTTTGAAAAATCTCTTGGCTACTTTGATGGTCATGCTTGTTCAACTTCAATCATCTCATTTTCTACCTAAAATTCATTTTAATGCATTACTATTAGGAGAAGTAGTATTAGGTGGTAATGGAAAATTTGTAAATAAAAAAACGTTTTTGTGATCAATGTTTCATCACCATGGGAATGATAATAAACTTTTGATGAAAATTTACATTATAAATCATTCTCATTACCACCATTTAGTATCACTAACAATATGGGCCGTTAAACCTCTCTGCGGACCTGACTAGGGATAGAAGAAGTTGGAAACGTCATATCCACGTCTTAGACTATTGATGTCTGTCCTTTGACCTCTTAGTGCCCTTAACCCCTTGCCTTTGCCCTTACCGTTTCCTTTCTTTTTAGTTCTTTGTTCTCTTTTGTAGTAATCCTTCTGTCTATAGGCCTTCAAGTTGTCTTGCTCGTATTTTTCGCGTCTCTTTATCTTTCTCGAGTCGGGGGACTCCTTTAGCCGTGCTCTCTTTTATGGGTATGAGTTGTCGTCGTCCTTCCCTCCCCAAACCCTAGCCTTAGATTTCTAAGAACGGGATATACTGGGTTGGATAATGATGATTAACCAAATGGGCCGTTACATTTTTTTGTATTATTTTTAAACTTAATTCATTGGTCTCATTGAGTTTGCAACATGTGAGTTATCAATATGAAAGCTGTTTGGGAGATTATATAGAAATTTCATTGAGTTTGCAACATGTGAGTTATCAATATGAAAGCTTTTTGGGAGATTATATAGAAATTTCAATCGAATGTATGAATTTTTCTATTCTAATAATCTTGGAGAACAAATTTCTAAGATACTCGCTTTTAATTTGCATTCTAAAATTTAAAAGATTTTCATGTATTTGAATTTTAATGAGCAAATTTAAAGATACTAGAAGATATCTAAGATATCGTAAGGAAGGCGAAACACCAAATGACCCAAAAGGGTTGAATCACCTACATCTAGTCTTACTCAAGCTCTTTACTTTTTTAATACTACATATAACTAAGTTTAAATAAAGAGAAATTAAATGAATGTTTCTCACTTGGTTCAATTATTTTAAGAAAAATAGATTTAAAATAGAGTTAAAATTAAGATTGTGTCTAATAGGGAGCATTTAATGAAAATTGAAAATGTTTGCCAAAATCGATACGATGCTAAGAACAATACAAACAACAATGAACAAAACAACGTTTGACAATGTAAGCTAATCAAAAGGACACAAGGATTTAAGGAGGTTCACCCAATGATGGCTACGTCCTCCGTGGTGTGTAGTTTCTGTTTATATTATATCAAGAATGAGTATAAACAACACTTCTCAAAGAAGAATTACAATTGAGTAAGAGATAAAAACAAAAGGCTATGTGTTTGGCTTAGGGGTTGTGTTTGATGTGTTTGATGTGTGAGTATGAGAGCCCTATATATAGTACTAGATACTAGAATATCAATAGCTCACTTGAATACATAGTTAATATTGAGTAATGAATAATATGTAATAACTCCAAGAACTTGAAAGGTCGAAAACTAGCATCCCATGCATATCAGAGGATCCGCTCGACCGAAACAGGGAGCTCGCTTGGTCGAGCGAGAATCAGCAGCATTCTGGAGCATTCTGTCTGACCGCTCGACCTACCAAAATGACTCGCTCGGTAGAGCGGGTAGGTCGAGCGACCTTTCTGATCCTTCTGTCAGAATTCTGATCGAGCTACCATAAATCAAGTCCCTACTTCTTCTTCATTAATCTTCATTAACACCCATCATTCATCATGAATACTCACCACATAATTACATCCATTTGCATTCCACAAACCAAGAGTCACACACATGATTATACACTTTAACTTGTGCACTCAAGTCACACATACCATTCATAACAAAAATCATTAAATTAGTGAAAATTATTAAATTATTGGAAATTGAAAAATTAATATTTAGGATACATTAGCCTTTTTACTCCCTTGTTGGGGGAACGGGTATGTATTGTTCGCATTTTTCAGGAAAAATAAAATCTCCCATTTGGATCCTGCTTTATACGGGATACCGAGAGTGTCCTTTACCTTTTATCTTTAGATGAGCCTTTTTAGGGGTATATATTTTTTGTAAGGGGGTATGTTTATTTTCTAAGTTCTTACTTTTTTAAATATCCATAAAAATATCACTGACAGTATGTACTACATTTTAAAGTTATAGGTATTTGTTAAAATGACACTGAAATATAAAATACCATTAAAATATATACTTAAAAAAGTTAAATATGTAATCTAGTTTTTGAAATCACCAATTTAAATGATATTACGTGATTTTTTTTAATACTAATAAATTCAAAGAATGATTGACAAGCTTTAATAATTTTAAAAAAGTAAGTAGAACTAAAATAATTTTAACTGAATAAATTGATAATACTTGTTATGAATTACTTTTGCCCATAGAAAATGAATTGAACAAAATGAGAGTGATATTTATAAAAAGAGAGGAGCAAAGGCTTTAAACTTTAAAGTGGTACTTCTTAGTTAGAAAACAATTGTTAAGTTGATACAATATAGTCAGTCATATATACTAATACTTTATCAGGAAAGCGCTAGTGGAGTGGATATACCCCTTTTCAAATTGGTTACATGGTTGTAAATGTCATTTAAGGTTCGTGATGATAATATACAATATATTGTTTTAATTTTCATAAAATTGGCTTTATTTTTAAAAGCATTTCATAAAAAAACCTCTTATTAGAACATGAACCCGTTCAGATCATACGATCAAATTTGTATTGTATGAGTCTGTTTCATTGTGAGATGCGCTTCATATATTAATTAATAGCTGAATTAATACATATTATGAGAATATAAACTCTGATTTGAAATTATCTGCATCTCTCATAAGAATACCTAATGACACATAAAAGATATAAACTTTTAAAGAGCCATGATATGATAATAAAATTTAAATGTGAAGCATATCACTATATTGATCCTAGGCGTATACTTTCTATGTTTGCCTCAATTACACTTTTATTTTATCCATATATATCTCACATTTTTCTATAAAATACTAATCTATTTAATTTTTTTGGCTTAACCAAATGCCTATTGAGAAAATATGGTGGAACAGATAAAGTATGTGACTTCTTTCCTGGTATTATGCCTCTTATCTCAAAGTTGATGACCTTAGTAGCCTCATAGGGCTATTATTGTAAATTGTATACTACTATTTGTGGAGTGAGAAATTTCATTAAATTTTTTTGTTATCTTGAATTTTCATGTTTCCAACCAAGAAAGTTATCCATTAGGGAATGAAGGGTCAAGTCACAAGTAGAATAGTGGCGTTTTGCAACAGATAGAAAGTACGAAAGAGTGTGGACAACACAATCTTGCAAAGGCCGAAAATTTGAAAAAAATAAGCGTTTTAAACAAAAATAGTTAAAATTTAAGCTTTGGGCAAATTTTAATCCCAAAATAAACGTCTATGGCTCATAAGCTAGGTTCGGTATGTGTTCGTTGTTAGTAACAACAACTTAGGAAGCAAGTCAAAAAAATAGTCAAGTCTCTCTTCGTTGTTATTAATAGCGAACAAAAGCAGGTCTGGTCAAAGCAGGTCAAACCTCAGTTCGCTGTTACTAACAGCGAATAGAGGTTTGACCTGCTTTGACCAGGTCTATTTTTGTTCATTGTTAGTAACAGTGAACAAATATGTTGACTTTTTTTATCAAAATCTAACAACAAACAAAACACTTGATTTAATTTTAGCTACTGTCTTGGTTCGCTGTTATTAAGGGTGAGTATAAACCAAACCAAACTTTGGAGGTAATGACGCTTATTTTAGGATTAAAATTTGCCCAAAGTTTAAATTTTGACTATTTTTGTTTAAATGGCTTTATTATTTTTTTTTTTAAATTTTCGCAAAGGCCCCAGGGTGTTGTGTTGGGCTTGATTATGACTTCTTGTTTTTGAGTAGAATATATACTTTTGTTGAATGTCTTAGTCTTAGCCTATTTGTTCATTGAATTTCATCATTACATTTACTTGGTCATGGGACCTTTGAGGAATCATGATGCATTTCTTTATCAATTATCCTATTAAATTTTACTTTACCCTATAATTTGGTTAAATCCAAACATAAGAAATATTAAATAGGTCATTTGGATACCACAAAGTCTTATACGAGATAGTTTCACCGAAAGACGTGTGAATTAAATAGCCCATCTAATACATATTATGAAAATACATGCTCCTGTTAGTTTAAAAAACTATTAACATAAATAAAAACCATTAGTCTTCAAATTATTTATCAAAAAGGTGATCCCAATATTCTCTCATCTCCATTGTAATTCTTCTTTATATGCATTCTTGGGTTTAAATCAAGGATTAAATCTCATCTATATGCCTTTTGTGTTAGAATAATGGTGGCCTAATGTAAATAATAAAGTCATCATCATATTTAATATTTCGCTCGAAAGTAGGATTTGGATGAGAGAAGGTGACAGACAATTTATACCCGTACTTTCTTCATAGGAAGAATTAAAAGAATGTGATCAATGTAAATAATAAAATGTGCGTCAAATATAGAAAATTTACTTTGACGTTGTACCATATACTTAAAAAAGCTATTACATATTTAAGTTAAAGGTATAATACAAAATTAAAGGGAAATAAAAATAGAGTAATAGTAATAAGGTAGTTGCAATGTTATACATATATAGTCCACAAATTCTGTTTGTAATGGAGAACACTTAAATTGAGGGCTGACTCATCCTCCATACACGATTATGATTGATCAATCAACACTTGCATTGTTTGCGTAATCACACTCTATAATTGAATAATGCTAATCATAGAAACTATATTCAATTTATAACTAAAATACTGTAAATACACTAAAACTTTAGTATCCTCAGCAACCAAATTTAACTCTATAAAAGTGGAGTAATAGACTTGTATTGATGAGGTCATTAAAGGAGGTTATTTTTTTTTATAAGTTTTTTATATGAAAATCCAATTTAGGATCTTATCTGCGAAAATAATGTATGTAATTATTTATTAATACACAAAATATATAAATTAAATCGTTTTAATGTGAGTATTTGGTAAATGACTTTTTACTTTGTTTCTTTGTTTGATTTTAGAGTTTTGGCTTGTTAATAAGTTAAAAAAACTCATAAAATATTTCTTAAATTTTAGGGAAAAATGTCAAAAAAATACCTAACAAAAAAAGTTTTGCCGAAAACTACCTAACAAAATTTTTTTTTCCCAAAGAGTACCAAGTAATATTTCCTTTAGTTGACCGTCAAATATAACGGTTGACGGGTCAAAATCGAAAATTCTTCTTCCTCATCTTTAATTTCTTTTCCAATATAATTTCGATTTTATATCAAAAATTCATCTTTAATGATGATGGAGTTCATTAAGGGGATTTTTAGCTCGGTTGAAGATGTTTTACAATGAAAATGAGCAAAAAAGTAGAAGATTATTTATAAGGAAAAATTACCCTGAATAATACGAACTTTCACTGATTTCCTAACAATAATACGAACTTTCAATTAACCATGAATAATACGAACTTTGACATGTGTTTTCTGCTGGTATACTTGACCGGTTTATAACTGGGAGAAAAAGTCACTTCCTCATTTCCTTCATCAGTTTCATGGGTTTATACTGGACAGCAGCCTTCATCTTCTTCATTTCCTCACTTTGCTCACCATTTTAATTACTTCTTCCAACATCTCAATTTTTTTTTCCATTTTCATTTTAACCTCGAAAGTAATTAATATTTAACATGTATTCTCCTTCGTCATCATCTTAATCTAGAACATCAATTGCAAAAGGAATTCCTTTATTTAAACATGGTGTTCATGCTAAATTACAAGTAGTCAAAAAAGGAACAAGGGTTGGTGAGAGGTTTTATGGATGTGCATTTTGACCAGTAAGTTTAATTTTTTCAATAGCTTTATTTTGTTTTATGTTAATTTTTAATTTCTTTATCAATTAGGGTTTCATGATTTGGTTTGAAATATAGGCACAAGATTGTAAATTTTTTAAGTGGGAAAAAGATGTAGAGTATTCAAGTGAAATTTCTTCTTGTTTGGAAGAAGAGAAAGCTATGTTGATTGACAAAATAAGGAAACTGAAGGCTAAGAATGCAAAGTTGAAAGAAAGTGAAGCTATGTTGAAATTGAAAGTTGTTGAATATGTAAATGCACAAAAAGCATTAAGTTTTGTACTTGTTGCATCATGGGTTTTATTTGTATTGTTCTTATTTATGTTAAGCTAAGTATAAGAATTTGATCATGTAACGGAATTTTATGTATTAAAAATCCAATGTAATGAAAAAGTGTAACAAAGTTTCTTCGATTCAAGAATTATAGCCTCAATCCATACATTTTATAGCAATATTTTCAAGAATTACCTTTACATACATAAGCATTCCTTACACACAAAAGTGCTAAAATGTTTTCCAAAATGCAATATTTGAACAATGTTCTAATCCATAGATTACACCATAATGGTAACTTAATACATACAAAAAAGTTATGTTTTCCAAAAGAGCAGCAAAATGACACTTAGTCTTGCAACATCAATTCTTTGTTGTCGATGCTTGGGTTGATATTATTTCAGTAGGGTTCTTCTTAGGCTTTCCCCTTTTAGCAGTACTGACACCACTCCTTCCGCTTGCACTACCAGTCCTACCCCCTCTACTCCCTTCCCCTGTTCCAATTGTCCTGTTGCCTTTACCTAAAGAACTAGGTTGTGCAGACATGTTGTGATGGGATAACTCTGGTGTGTTGGTTGCGACATCAACAATCTTTTTCGGTTTTCCTCTACTTCTCTTCAATGGAGGTGGTTGCTCAATCGCTTTACCCTTTTCCGGACACTTCCTTTTGTTATGTCTAATCTTATTGCAAATGCCACATATCATTTGAACGTCGTGTCTTGAGAGCTTTCCTGGTTTTTTAGAATTTTCATGCGGATCCTTGATTCTGTTTTTTCGTGGTCTACCAGGACCAATCTTAATTGGAGGAGGATCGATCGGTTTGTCAATTTTAGGCCAATGCCTCTCGCCAATACAAGGATTGATGTTTCCTTAATAGGCTCTCAAATAAGCCTCTCTAGTGTGGCACTGATCAACGTATGACTCAACCTCCTTATGCAAGTAAAAAATAGATGCAACTCCATGACAACATGGAATCCCTCTTAAATCTCATTTCCTGCAAGTACAAGTTCTATTTTCAATATCAACCTCTAAAACATCCATACAATAGGCTACTTGGAAACGAGTTGATGTTGAAGGAATGACAGTGCACTTAGCTGCTTCTTGCTTCTGTGAATCTAACATTTTTGTACCTTTGGACATAACAAACCCTTCCACTTCGTCAATGCCTCTTTCTTTTTATTAGTCATCCTCTTCATTAGCATTGATCTAATTTCTTTAAGCATATCTATTAAGTGATGGGATCTAGCATTCATAATGTAATTGTTAAAAGTTTCTACCATATTTCACAAAATAACATCACACTTTCCTTCTAGTTTGACAAAAGATCTACAAAACAAGTGTGGACCGCATTTCCTAAAGGCGTCAACAACAATCGGATTAACGTCCTCCATCTCACTAATTGCTTCTTCAAAATCAACCAAGTTGTATGCTTTGACACATCTCCAAAACAGTAATTTCATCTCTTCTCCTTTGAATGACTTGTTCCAATTTGCGTAGATGTGCCTAGCACAATGCCTATGTTCTGCTTTTGGAAGCTCCAGCTGGACTGCCCTCAAAATGCTCTGTACAATAGATGAGTATACACAGCAGCATATAAATGAGTATACACATAGCTAATCCAGCATATGGATGAGTATACACAGCATATAACTCAGTACAGTTATATACACTTAGCTAAATGAGTAGTATAAATCAGCCAAAATGGTCAGACAAATGGACACAGCACTTAGTACAATTGTATACACTTAGCTAAATGGACACGGCAACATATACATAGTAATCAATAGCTAAATGGATGTATACTTAGCTAAATCAGCAGTATAAATAGACACATCACTTAGTACAGTTGTATACACTTAGCTAAATGGACACAGCAGCATATACACAGTAATCAGCTAAATGGATGTATACTTAGCTAAATGGACACAACAGCATATACACAGTAGCTAAATGAGTATAAATCAGTAGCTAAATGAGTATAAATCAGTATACCTGGTGTTTCTCTGATATTAGTATCCACTCTTTACCATTATCATGAGGCACGGACTTCTTCAATTCAGAAATGAACCATTGCCATGATTCATTGTTTTCACCCTCAACAACAGCCCAAGCCAATGGATACATTTGCTCGTTAGGGTCTCTCCCAACTGCACTTAATAGCATTCCTCCCAAGAATGTTTTTAGAAAACAACCATCAATGCCCAATATTTTCTTGCATCCACCAACCCAACCATCTTTAACCCCTTTAAAGCAAACAAAAAACCTCTGAAATGTTGGTGGATTTGTGCTTGGATCAGTAACAACAACGAAGTGGCTATTAGGGTTACTTCGTTCTAAAACCCCAACATAGCTCATGAGTTTCTGATAATGTTGTTTCATAGATCCGTGTAACCTCCTATGTGCAGCATACTTAATCTTGTACGCAAAGCCCCTACTAATGATAATTCGAAATTGTTTCCCAACAATATCAACTAGTTCTGCAAAAGGAATGTGTGCCCTTGACTTGAATAAATCAAGTAACTAATCTGCACACCAAGAAGCTTTGAATTGACGATTAGAATCCATGTTTCTTTGACAAGTGTGATCACCATTAAATTTCTTGACAATAAAGGAAGCTCGTGTTTTATCCCAACTAGCGTAGAGCTTAAAGGGACAACCATCAATACACTTTACACAAAGCTTATTCAATTTAGACTTGTCACTCAAATAAAATCTTACATTTCTTCTCTGATGAATTGCATATTTCCTTACCGCCTCCTTAAATTCAACTGGGGTGCTAAAAACTTGCCCAAAAATCCATTTGGACTTCCTAAAATCGATAGTAGCATCATCATCTTCATGATCACTATTTTCATACTCATATAGACCCTGTGTGTTACTACACTCACCCAATTTCAAAACAGAATCACCCACTTGCTCTAGTTCTTCGAATGACGATGACAAATCTTGACTTTGCACAAGCTCCTCCGAAATTTCATCTTCATCTTCCTCCTCATATGATAGCTCATAATCAAGATCTTGTCAATCATCCTCCTTAGATGCATCTTCATCACTTACCTTAGCACTATTACCAAAATGTGGCTCATCTTCAGAAAAATCATATTCAAGAGGTATGCAACTTTCACTAAGGGATTCTTTTGCCTTAGATGCTCTCTTAGGGGTCAACTTTTTCCTATTCCCAACAGTGGACAAAACTTCACTATCTTTAGTACCACTTTTTGATATTTCTAGAACCAACATCTCATTATCCTTGTCATTAACTACATACACAGATAATGCTTTATTTTCAACAGCTACTTCAAACATTTTCCCAACACAAATATCATCGGTAACTCTCTTTAACCCTTTCATAAAGTTAACAGCATTAGGTAAATGATACCAAAGACAAAACTCATGTTTTACCCCAAGATCCTCCTTTACAATTCCTTCTAACTCAAAAAATGACATCTTATCTAGGTCTATGGAGATGGTTTTACATATCCCATACACATACTCAAACCCCACAACTCCTTTTTTTAATACCCCATCATACCAAAACTTCAAAGTAATTGAATCATTCAAATTAGCCTAAAAACAAGCAAAAAACACTAAATTACATCCATTTTCGAGTGCACAAACGTTTTTAATTAACATCAAACAATAATCATGTATGGATTGAGAAAATGGAAACAAAATTCCATCCATTTTCGAGTAAATGGACACAGAATTTCATCCATTTTTGACTAAATGGATACAAACCCTAATTTTTGGGATTAAAACAAAATTTAGGGATAAATATTTCAATTGAGAAGAATAAACTAACCATAAATGAGATGATATCTTTGTAGTTGATGCGTGAGAACAAGAGAGAATAAATGGAAATCAGTGAATGTTTGTGAGAGGGAAGCAGCTGCGTGAGGAAGATGCTGGTACCGCGTTTTGCAATTTCTTTTCCTTAATTTTATCAGAAAAAAAAAATTTAAAAAGAGCTCAGCACATTACCGGTTACAAGTAAATTAGTATACCAGCGGAAAACACATGTCAAAGTTCGTATTACTGTTGAGAAATCAGTGAAAGTTCGTATTATTAGGGTAATTTTTCCTAGTTATAATGCAAAAGTTTTGAGGTGAATTTTAATACATGTTCACTCTTTTGGTCATAACTTTTGATAGGAATATCGTATTAATGCAAGTTTACAGCATTGAAACTAGACTTCAAGATCTTTTCAACGGTATATTATATGTCCAATTTCAATAACTGAGCAAGTAATGACGACCGTTTGAAATTTGGTGTGATTTTCCAGCACAAAACACCGACTCGGTTGGATTGCTCTACTTTGGACAACCGAATTGGCTGCGGTTCACTGATGTGCTGCACGAGACTTTGAAGTATCTTTAGTCTTTGAAATACTTTTTAGGGTTAGTACTTATTAGTATAAATAGGGAGACAAAATTCTAGATTAGGGTTCCTTCTTGGTTCCTCAACTTTGACTCCTTTTTCCATTAGTCTTTGCTCCATTGTTCATTTTTTATTAAGTTTTTCATTGATCTTTCTTTGAGAATTGTAAGTCTCCTATAATATTTAATTTTTTTTCTTTTAATTTTCTTGTATATTGAGTTTAATCTTCCATTAGTAACTTTAATTGTCTTTTATTAATCATCCTTTAATTAAATTATTATTATTCTTCATATTTTTGTCTCTTGGCTTATCAATTGTGTTTCTTATTGATTAGTTATTGCTTCTCTTGCAAGCTTCATTATTATCACATTTATCCATATTTAGTATCATCTTAAGGTTTTTGTTTATTGTTTTTATTATGAATAGTGATTAGATCTATTTTTTAGGGTTAGAGTTTGAACCTACAATTCAAATATGATTTGATTATTGAAAGTGTCTATAAAATTAGAACTAAAGTGTTTAAATTGTGTTAATAACCCTAAATTAAATGTGCTTTATTGGACTAATCAATAGAACTAGCGTATGAAATTAGGATCAACATTATTTTAGGATAAATTTTAGTTAAATTCTTATTAATTCGGGATAAAATTAGCATGTGAGAATTGAATTAATAGGGTCTAAATCTAATAGTTAATCAACAGAGAGAAAGTTTGAGATTAACAAGATCATGTTTAGTCACATAATTAATCCAACACTTTATAGACACTATTTGAAGTTTGATAGTACAAGAATTTAGGAGATTCCCAACATTTTAAATTTCTTCATCATATAATTTTACTCCATATTTTTATTGCATTCTTAGTCTATTAGTCAAAAACCAATCAATTATTTTTCTCATCATTTTGATTATCAAATTCATTAGCCATATTATTTAAATATTAAATTTTAATTGAAAACATTTTTTAGAGAGAAATTATAAGGGTTTTGAAATTCATTAAAAAATATATAAGAAATTCCACACAATAAAAAGAATTACAGACCCTTAAAATATGAGCATTTTCATTATAGGTGGAATCCAATCCAGATAATACCTGAGAACTCGAATACCTAGATGATAATCAATGATTGAGATGAATAGAGCAATTAAGATGACGCTGGGTTGTAGTGTCCGAGAATATGATTGCTATTTATGGTCTTCTTTAGGGTGTTGCTATTTTTCGCCACCCTTTTTATTTTTTCGCCACCCCCTAAAATTACTTAATTGCCCTTGGATTTAAAAAAATTACAAAAATGCCATTGGAGTTAAAACATAATTAATAAATGTAAATCACGCTTAATAACACTATTAAGAATTTAATGCGGATGATTTGTCTATATATATCGAATTCTGAGATGCGTTTGAAATACGAATTCAAACACGGTACTATCTCTCTAAAAAACTGGTACTATCTCTCTAAAAAGTGTTAAAGAAGTTGTAAGGCGTAATTGGTTGAATATGGCTAACGAAAGCGACTATGAGTTGGATGCGGTACGTAAAATTGTCGTTCGAAAAAAAAAAAAAAACAAGTCGCACAAATCTAGGCGACTGAACCATGGTTCAGTCGCACAAATCTGGGCGACTAACCCATGGTCCAGTCGCAAAAATCTGGGCGACTGATCCATGGACCAGTCGCCCAATTTTGTGCGACTGGACCATGGGTTAGTCGCCCAGATTTGTGCGACTGGTTTATTAATTTTTTTTTTTTTTATTTTTTTATTTACGTATTAATTTTTTTTAAATTATTATTATAATTATTGTTAGTACTATTATTATTATTATTGTTGTTGTTGTCATTATTATAATTTTTATTGTTGATATTTTTATTTTTTAAATTTTTTAATATTTTAATTTACGTAATTTATTTATTTATTTAATTATTTATTTATTTATTATTGTTATAATTATTATTATTATTGTTGTATTTGTTGTCATTATTATTACTATTATTATTATTGTTATTATTTGTCTTGTCATTATTTATTTATTTTAAATGTTTTTAAATTTTTTTATTAACGTAATGTTTTTATTATTATTAAAATTGTTATTGTTATTGTCATTATTAGTTTGATTTATCGTTATCTATTTATTTATTATTATTATTATTATTATTATTATTATTATTATTATTATTATTATTATTATTATTATTATTATTATTATTATTCTTATAATAATAATAATAATAATTATTATTATTATTATTGTTGTTGTTGTTGTTGTTGTTGTTGTTGTTGTTGTTGTTATTATTAATCCAATTATTATTATTGTAGTCATTAATGTACTTAATTTATATCATTTCAAATGTGCAGGAGTTTGAAAACTTTGGAGACAACGTAGACTACTCCGATCACTTTGTTACGGATAGGGAATTTATCTCCATAGATGAGTTACATAGTTGGGCCGATGCGATAGCAATAACAATTGGTTTTCAATTTACACGTGCTTCTTATAAAAAGAAAGAAGGACGTTCCAGAGTTAGTTGTTATTTAAGATGTCACTGCTATGGTAAACTTAGGGGTGATGTAGATAATGCTGCCCGACCTGGTTCTAAAAGTAGGAGTTGTGGGTGTAAATTTATGATTGTAGGAAGTAGTCGTAAACCAGGAGAAAGACCTTGGACGGTAAGGGTGTGTCCTGGTGAAAAGAGAAAACATAACCACCCGTTCTTGGTGTACAGAGATGGTCATGTAAGGGCGAGGATTAATGTAGATATTCGGGAGCACATACGACAGCTTAGTGCAACCGGAATGCAACCGGCCTTTATTATGAATTCTATTAGAGATAATTTTCCTGGTTTTTATGCTAGTATGAATCAGATATATAATATTAGTCTTGCCACTGGAGCGAATCGACTGGCCCATTCTTTCGCGAACTGAAAACACAAAAAGACAATGTGCGTTATTAATTCATTAAAAAAAAGAACCTGGAAAAAAAATTGATAATAAAACTCACGTAATCAGATCTGCTCTAACCAGGACCAGGACCGGAAGCCAGCAATTCGTCTCGGGATATGTACGGGTGCGAGCACACTCTAAACCATTCAACGTAATTAGGTTCAGTCTCTGAAGGAACAGTAGCCCGTCGAAGTCCCTGCTCTACAAGGCGGGCACTGTAGGGGAACCTACTCCACGCCTCCACAAATGCAGCAGCAGAAGAAGGAAAGGTCACGGAGTAGGTTCCTTGTGCCGGTCGAAGAGCCTTGGCTGGTCTAATAGGAGCTGGAGGAATAGACTGCACGAACCCAATCTGTCGCAATGCCCGCTCCGGCAAATACACCTCCACAACATCAAAGCATGTGATACCCCCGATGACTGTGGTGCGTAGGTGCTCATTCAGCAACGCAGCAGCAGAAAAATTGTAGGGAGTCCATTCAACCTGCATACAGGCCAAGTTAAAAAAAAATTTCCTATAAATAAAAAACAACATGCATGACAAAATGTAATGTAAAATACCTGAGTCTCTGTCATTGAGTCCAGAACCTTGCGGAACTCCATCAACCTGTCCAGCTCACGACCTACTTTCTTCGGCGTCCACATCTCCGCCCTAGTCATGTTTGGCACATCATCTCGGCGAGGATGAGGGCGGAAAGCGGGGAAGTACTCATAGATCCATGTCTGGAGCAATGTGAGGCATCCAGCAATGGTCTTGCAACCAGCCCTAGATGCCATTCCGAGCTGCCTGTACAAGAACGCCAAGATCACCGCACCCCAGGCCACGTCTTGTTCATCGTCGTTGACGACAACTATCGGGTGAGGTCGCATGCCAGTCCTGGTCTTATCCGCCAACAAGGTAGAGCCGATGACAGCCATGTAGTACGCTGTGGTCTGGGTATCCAAGGCCTGCGACCTATGACACAGTCGCATCAGTTCAGCAACGCTTATGCATCCGCTGGTGAATAAACCTTTACGTCGAAGCTCAGACAGAGGCTCGCCGACCAGATTGGTGATACCAACCTCCCACTCCGCCTCCGAAGGCTCAGCCGGCAGAGAACCATCAATAGAAATGCCCAATATGCGTTGCACGTCGTGCAACATAATCGTCATCTCTCCCCAGGGCATGTGAAAGGTGTTCGTATCCGGCTGCCACCTCTCGACGAACGCCGATATAAAAGCAGAGTCGATGTGCTGGTGCATAATGACCGGTAGTCGACCGAGGGAAGTGGAAGGTAGAAAATCGACTAGCTCATCGGACATATCCCTCAGTCCGATGATGGACTCCACCGGTCTCTTCCTAAAACGGCACTCCAGAATCGGAGGCGTACGCTCGAAGCCGTCATAAATAAGTTTAGCTATGTGCCCGCCATAGCTAGGGATCAGTCGCGTATCTGTCGGCCCCCCGGGCTGGGGTGATGTCACTAACCAGTCCGTGTTAGTGGACTGTGAGGGCCTGCCCCGTGGCGGCTCATTATCGACAAAACTTCCTCCTGCACGCTCAGATGCGGCGGAAGAACTCGGGCCGCCACGGGCAAATCTGCCGTCGGGGCCACGAACTATAGTCCAGTCCAATGGGGCAGGCTCAGGAGCTTGGAACTGAACATCATCAGCATCATTATCATCTTCACTATAAACCCCCCAACTACTCTGGAGGCTATCAGCCTGGTCATCAAAATGAGTACGCACTTGGTTCAGCGTACACGACCTTTGGGCCTCACTGTGTCTGGCCGCCTCTTCCTGCCTAGCCCTCCTAGCAGAACCCGTGACCCCCCTCTCATGCGGGTCCCCTCTGAGTAAGGTAGGCCTAGAACTATTACCTCTCAACAATTGCCTAAAAAAACCCTTTCCTTTTCCTTGATTACCAGCCATTTTCTACAATTTTTTACGGTTTCATTAAATATTATAAATAATAATATTTCTAAAAACATAATAATCATAAATAAAATATGGAAAAAAATAACATAAAAAACAAAATAATTAATTAATAATACAAACATAAACAATTATATAACAACAAAAAATTAAATTATTATTAACTATCACAATAACAGTAATAACATAAAAAAAAATTATATTTATAATAATAATCACCTTTTTTTAAAAAAAAACAAAAAAATTATTAATAATAATCACCTTTTTTTTTCCAAAATTAAGTACAATATTAACATTTTATTAAAAAAAATATATAAAATTATTAATAATAATCATGTTTTTTTTTTTATATTTCAAAATTAAAAATTATTATTCCTAAATAAACGGAAAAAAAAAACAAATTTAAAATAAATAAATAAATAAATTATTTACAATATTAACATTTTATTAAAAAAAATATATAAATTTTTTAATAAAAATCAGTTTTTTTTTAAAATTTCAAACTTTAAATATATTTTCCCTAAATATAAGGAAAAAATAAAAAAAAAAAAAAAAAAAAAAATATATATATATATATATATATATATATATATATATATATATATATATATATATTTATATATATATATATAATAATCAGTTTTTTTTTTTAAATTTCAATTTTTAAATTTATTACTCCAAAATATACAAAAAATTAAAATAAAAAAAATAAAAAAAAAAGAAAATGAGTCGCCCAGATCCGGGCGGCTGGACCCCGGTTCAGTCGCCTAAAATTAGGCGACTGAACCGGGGTTCAGCCGCCCAGATCCGGGCGACTCATTTTCTTTTTTTTTTTTCCGTAAAATATAAATAATATACACTTACTAAAAAAAAATAAATAAACATTACAACATACAAATTTAAACTAATAATTTATAAAACAAAACATAAACATATATTTAATAATAAATAAAAATAACAATAACAATAATAATAATAAAATTAATGATAACAACATTAACATATATTTAATAATACAAAATTAACAATCACAATAATAATAATAAAATTAATAATAATAACATTAACATATATTTAATATTAACAAAAATAACAATACAATAATAATAATAATTAAATTAATAATAATAAAATTAACAAAATACATACGGAAAAAATAAAAAATAAAAAATAAAAAAAAAATTGGAGTCGCCCAGATCTGGGCGACTCCTTTTTTTTTTTTTGATGATTAAATTTAATTAAAAATAACTTACCTCGATTGATAAATTCCGGATCGAACTTAATTTTTGCTCCCAAATTTTGCTTTTGTATGTTGGTTTTTAGTTGTAGTGAGAGAATTTTTAATATGAGTGTGGTTTATATAGAAAATTTTAGTTTTAATGGCATAATTGTAATTTTTTCAAAAACCAAGGGCAATATGATAATTTACTAGGGGGGTGGCGAAAAAATGAAAAGGGTGGCGAATTATAAGAATTGGGCTTCTTTATACCATTTATTAATCATGAATGTCTTGATTTTAGGCAATTTGGTGGCATCAACTGTCTCCCTAGTGGGACATCATTACTTTCGCGTATTAGGATTCTTTTTATTATTTTTCTCTAATGTTAAGATTTTGACACTTTTATTAGAATTAAAAATAAAATGTTAAATTTTTCTCTATTGAAACTCCATAAAACAATTATAGCCATTAGATTGAGTAATGGACATTCCATTACTTTTTAAATAATGGAGAAGATTCTAACTCTAATTTCACACTTTTAGTTTCTTTTGTTCATAATCCCTACCAGCTTTGTTCCTCTCATATTATCCTGCTGGTTGTAATATAGGTAAAATTAATGAAAAGTAAAATCAGCTTGAAGCCAAAAAATGTAGAGAATAACTTAAGATAGAGATTAAATATGCGTTTATGGATGAGATTAAAAGAAAGTAAATTCAAAATCAGTGAGCAAAATTAAAATAAAAAATAATACAATATAAGAGTTACCAATGAAATAATTGAGAATATTATACTACTCATATAAACATGCAAGGAAGAAACAAGAATAAGTACATCAAATAATAGTGCTATTTTTTTACCTTTAATAAAAGATCAATTTTTGACTCCCTTTCATTTGAGAGGACAATTTGTTGGTACATTCAAGTGTTTCAATTTTTTTTTTTTTTTTTTTTATAAACACTTCAAATTTATTGTTGCTAATGCTTACTTGCTTTTATATTGAATAAAACACAAGTTGGGGCTTTAAAAGAAAAAAAATAATCTCACTCTCCATAAGATTCATAAAATGAAAAATGATACTAAAATTAAGAAAGAAACTGGTATAAACATTAAAATTATTTGATAAGACTAAACAAAAAATGTAAAAAGAAAATATGTGGATAAAAATTAGGAAAAGTTATTGTGAATTATACAATATTTTGTTAATTTCTCTACAATAATATTAATTATTGATTAACCATGAATAATATCAACTTAAAAGGCTAACATGTTAAAAATCAAAATATAGGTGATTAAGATAAAAAAAAACTTAGGAAACTAGTTAATAAACTAAACTTGGTATTGTTCTAGGAATTTTTCCTAAAAATTAAATAAATATTATTTATGGTTAATCAATAGTTGTGTTATTATAAGAAAATTTACAAAAAGTTATATTATTCACAGTAATTTTTCTTAAAAATTAAATAAAGTGATGAGAATATTATCCAAAATCAAAATATTGTAAAATAAATAAAGCGACCTAAAACTAAGATGTTAAAAAACTCACGAGAACAAAGAAAGTTTTTGTTATAGAAATGTAGTTGACCATGAATATAGGTATATGCTCACATGGAATTAAATTAAGGAAGATAATCAAGAAGTATAATCTAAGTAAACAACTTTATTTATACTAATTTAAATTTAGAATAAAATCCCGTTAGACTTATGGATGATTAAATATCCTCGATATATAAATATATAAGCGAATTTATTTCCCTATTTATTGATATAATTTTTCATTTATTGATTGACATACATTTCCAAAAGGAAGTAACTTCAATAGTATATTCAATTGCAATTTTGTACTCACCACTTTAGAGGTTCTTTTGGGCATCAAAATTATACTAATATCAAAATTATATTTGTGCCCAAAGAACTAAAGCAATTTATTCATTGGAAATTAAAAAGAAAATCTAATTGGTCACCGCCAAAATGAATAAATGATAGTGGTGAGATAAACTCTTAATGGAAGAATATTGGGCATGTTAAGCATTCAGCAAACATCACATTGCAGCACGCTCACAGTCAAATCAGCTGAAACAAATCGAGTGGGAGTATAAAAATGGTGATAAGTGTGGGAATATTATTACTAATTTCTTAGGATTTTTATTTACCTTTTTTAGTTCAATATTTTTAGGTAATTACTGATTTCCTAAGCTAAGTATTTCCTAAATTAATTCTTAGCTTTTGTATAAATATTAGAGCTGTAATTATAATTAAATCAATACAAAAACATTGTATTCATTATTCCAATTTCAGCTTCCTTAATTTTTCATGGTATCAGAGCCAAAGGTGTTTTCCGGGACCGGCAACACCATTGGTTATCATCATCTACCTTAAAACCTTACCTGTAACAATGGCAAAAACAAACCCAAACCAAATCATAACTATGGAACAAATGGAACACATGTTCAGATTGTTTCAACAGATGCAAAAACCAAACACAACCCTCGAAACTATTTCACCAGACTTAAAATTGGCCGAAAAATTAAACCATCAAAATTACACAACTTGGTGTAAAATGATGCGGATAGCCTTAGAATGCAGAGGTCGTCTCAACTAGGGCTGAACAGAGTTTGGTCTAAACCGTAAACCAAACCGAACCAAACCGTAATTTAAGTATTTGGTCTGGTCTACGGTCTAAATGGTCTGGTCCGGTTTTTTTTTTCTTTAAAACGATTTACGGTCCGATCCCGGTTTTAAAAATTTTAGACCAAACCGGACCAAAAAACCGTAATAAAATCAAATATTAGGGGTTAGGGTTAGGGCTACTACTCTCCACTCCTGCCGTAAACCTGCCTGCCTCCTTCTCCCATTCTCCTCTCTTCCTCGCCTCCTCTGAGTCTCTGACCTCTCTGATTCCTCGCCTCCTCTCTAATTCCTCGCCTTCTTCGAGGCTTCAACTCTTCAAGCTTCAAGTCTTCAACCCATCGACAGTCGACAGATTTTGTTAATTATAAATTTTAATTTTTTCGACACCAAACCCTAGCATAGCATTTAACTTCGCAAGAAGCTAATCAAACTACAACACCAATCGTTCTCTTGCTCGGTTGCTCTTGCCTCGTCGTTCGATTGCCTCCTTTCGCCTCTATCAGGTATACTTATTAAGCTTAATTACTTTCTTAACTCTGATTATTACAATTTACTCAGTTCCATGTTTGCCGCCCCAATTTAAAGCTTTGTTTGAAGTTTCCTTTTCTTTAATTGAATTCATTTCATTCTGCATATTTGTTTCTTCTGAGATTGCATGAGAATTATGTTCTATACTATAGTCATAGGTAAAATTCAAGATGATCGTATTATTCTTGTTTGATTTCCATTGATTATAGTCAGTGTGTTGATTTTCAATTATTCTGTCATTGTGTAACCTTAGATTACGGAGCTTTTTGTGGTTGTGTGTAAAGTATTGTGGATAGTAGAGTATTATTGTGGCTTGTTAATGACTTATTTTTCTAGTAAAAGTTTCTAACACTTTTTTAGGGTTGTATGAATCTTAGTTTAT
The DNA here is from genome assembly GCF_026212465.1 of Amaranthus tricolor. Lineage (NCBI taxonomy): Eukaryota > Viridiplantae > Streptophyta > Magnoliopsida > Caryophyllales > Amaranthaceae > Amaranthus > Amaranthus tricolor. The sequence goes on along the minus strand of NC_080052.1, from coordinate 20,938,675 downwards.
AAGAAAGATGAGTTAGAATTCTGCAGATTATTTGGTAATGAGCAAAAAGTAAATGTTGCCTGGAAATTGAGTCTTGAGGAATTGATGTATAATACAGTGTAATTTTCCTCTAATTTTCTCTTGCACTCTTGAATAACAACATTTGCTTTTCTGGATTGTATTTTTTTGAGAAAGTTATCGCAATATTTTCAGGAACACAGCTTATTGAAAAATACAAAAAAAAAAAAAACCGTAGACCAGACCAGACCAGACCGTTCTAGAACGGTCTGGTCTGGTCCGGTCTGGTCTCTTGACTGGTCTGGTCTGGTCTGAAAAATTTCCAGACCGGAATTCTGGTCTGGTCTGATTTTTCTGTCAAACCAGACCAGACCGGACCGTGTGCAGCCCTAGTCTCAACCACATCATTGACGACCCGCCTAGCATTACTGATCCAAATTACAAAACATGGAAGCAAAAGGACTCGATAGTCCTATCATGGATTATCTCAAATATAGACACTGAACTCGTAAACCAGTTTCTAGATTACACGATTGCAAAAGACTTATGGAGGGGAATTGAAGTATTATTAAGCAGTAGAAGAGACGAACTCCAAATCTTTGATCTGAGTTCACAGGCAAATAACATGAAACAGAACCAAGATCCATTAGAGGTCTTTTATGGGAAATTGACCACAATCTGAAAGGAAATAGACCGACGGGAACCAAACCCGATTGTACATGATGAAGACATCACAATTTTTAACACTTTCATCCAAAAACAACGTCTCTTTCAATTTTTGGCCGGAATAAATGAGACGTTTGACAAAGAAAAGAAGGACTTACGGAACCTAGATCCACTCCCAACTGTCGATATGGCTTATGCTACAATCAGGCGAGAGGTTTCAAGGCGTGGTATCATGATCCACGCTTCATCATCGGGAAAAAATCCCTCAGAAATTGGAAGTGGGTTGGCCGTCAAACACCACCGGTCAAATTCATCATTCCGGCGTGAAATGGAGGACAAAACTCACCTAAGATGCAGCCACTATGGAGGAAGTCGACACACAAAGGAGGGATGTTTTAAAATTATCGGTTACCCGGAGTGGTGGGAGGAACACCGGCAACGGAAAGTTGCCACCAAGGCTCCGACCGACAGAACCGGCGGCAAGGCTAACATGGCCACCAGTGCTCCTCACATCTCCGATATGACTGATGAACCAACCCACAGAATGAAGGTCAAGGATGACAAAAATGGCGATACAGGTGAACAGATCGAAGAGGAAAAGGGAAACGGCCTAGAAGAGAGAGAAGGAGAAGGGAAACAAATGAAATCTTTCCAAAAAAAACCCTTATATAGTCCCCCGACCCCAGCCCTAAATAAAACCCTAAAACCCACAACCCAACCGGCCCAATTACCTTTACCCAATAATCAACCGGCCCATTATTTCACAACCCACAAAATCATACCTCAAAGAGTTGGCCTGATGTGTAAACCTGTTTCATCTCAGTGGATATTTGATTGTGGGACCACTGATACTATGACATTTGACCCTCGTGATCTCCTATCCACCCATCCAAAAACCCGCACCTATATCCAGACAGCAAATGGGGAATGTGTAAATGTTGATCAATCTGGGCCCGTTTCTATCTCTCCGTCTCTAAAATTAAATAATTGTCTCCTAATTCCTGGTTTATCTCATAAGTTATTATCGATTAGTCAATTGACTCGGGAACTAAATTGTACTTTGCTTATGACCTCTTCTGATTGTGTTGTACAGGATGCTCAGACCGGGAGGATTATTGGGCGTGGTATTGAACGAGATGGCTTGTACTATGTGGACGAGGCGATTCAAAAGGGTCATACTTCGCTTACTCATGGGTTCTCCGATCAGCAGTTATGGACATGGCATCGACGTCTGAGACATCCATCAGTAGGGTATCTGAAACGTCTTTTCCCATCATTAAACAATTGTAATGTTACTCTAGACTGTGAAGCATGTGTTCTTGCCAAAAGTCATAAACAATCTTATCCTCCGAGTCATAATCATAGTAGTGAACCTTTTGTTTTAATACATTCTGATGTTTGGGGTCCTGCTCCTGAGTTTAGCAATCACAATTACTCATATTTTATTTCATTTATTGATGATTGTACTCGGATGTGTTGGGTGTATTTTTTGAAATATAAATTTGAAGTTTTTGATGCATTTGTTAAGTTTTATAATATGATTCTTACCTAATTTAAGACTAAACCTCAAATTCTTCGATCTGATAATGGGGGGGGGGGGGGGGGGGAATACATAAATCAAAATATGGAAAACTTCTTCACCACTCATGGACTTATTCACCAAACTTCTTGTACTTATACATCACAACAAAACGGGGTTGCTGAGAGGAAAAACCGTACTCTTCTTGAAATAAGCCGAGCCCTCATGTTTGAAGCCCATGTCCCATCTCACTTCTGGCCCGAAGCTATCGCCTCCGCCACATATCTCACAAATCGACTACCTTTAAAAGCCTTGAAATTCAAAACTCCTCTTGAAATCCTCCATAATTACAAAATCATTCCCTCTCTTCACTCCTTACCTCCTCGGATCTTTGGTTGTGTGGTGTATGTCCATTTACCTAAACCTGCTAGAAACAAACTCAAACCCAGGGCTATTAAGTGTATCTTTGTGGGTTACGGTTAGGCATGGCCACGGTCCGGGTTGGTCCGGTTCCATCCGGTTCCGGTTCCATTTGGAACATGTCGCGATCGGTTCCGGTTCCGGTTCCGGGCGGTTCCAAACGGTTCCTTGGCGGTTCATGAAGCGGTTCCGGCGGTTCCAGCTCACGGGACGGGCGGGTCGGACCATCGGTTCCATTTTTATTTTTTCTTTAAATATTTATATAATAAAAAAATATTATAATATTGCGGACGTACCTTTGATGATTACTTGATTATTAGCGAAATTCATTGCTTGTCAAGTTGTCATCGTTATTAAAATATATACTAAAAAGAATGAGAAAAATAAATTAATAAAAAACGAATCAATGATAATGTCGATAAAGATGATTAATAAAAAAAGAGGGAGAAAATGGACTTGAACCTAGTACCCAAAGGAATACTAAGCTGCCTACGTATCCCGAAGGAATCAAAGCCCACGTAGTTCTTTGTCATACCTTTTATTTATAGTTGTTGAATGTTGATTTATCGTTGTCCGATTAATCCTATTCGTCTTCGACATCATCATCTGGTTGGTTAGATGCTTCCGCGGACTCTCCTCCTGACGATGAGGCAGATGTATCCATCATCATCCATGGATCATCATCGTCGTCTTGATCATCATCATTCCTTAGTCCTTGGTTGATCCCAATCTTTCTTGCAAACACATATTTGAATACTATGTGGAGCAAGACGAGATCTCTTTTCGTCCAAAACTCTTCTACCTGCACTAAAAGCAGACTCCGACGCAATTGTTGACGCGAGAATTGCAAGGACATCCTTTGCAATTTTCGATAAAATGGGAAATTTTACAGATTTTTCTTTCCACCACTCTAAAATGTTATAGCTACCTTGGTCTATTTCAAAGTAGTGTTTAAGATAACTATCTAATTCTAAATATGAGGTGGAGGAAGAAGAAGATGATCCTACAAAACTATCATCTTGACTCATTATATTAGCTATTACCGAATTATAATAAGAGGGACGTGCCGAAACGCTAGCACGCCTAGACGTATCGCGTTTTGGGTTATATACACTAGCGTAATAATCATAGAGTTCTGCTAAATATTTTTTACATGTTCCTACATAATTATGTACATCAGTAGGCGGGCGATCTAACGATTGGTAGTAAAATCCTATTACTTTAGTAAGGACCTCAATTTTAAAACATGGGTCTAAAATGGTTGCAATTCCATAAATATAAGGAAAATCGGTAAAATATGCCTTCCATTTTTCCATCATATCTGCAAGAATCGGCTTCAAATATGGGTTAGTATCATCATGCATATGTTTAAGGAGATGATAAAAAATAGTAATACACTCACTTATTACTAAGTGAACGTTCGGTTCATAAACATATGAAAAAATCTTAGTTGCGTGGTCATACGCTTCTAATATATTATGTACACCTATAGCTAATTCCCAAGTGTCATCAGCTATATAGCTATCTGTACACTCACTATACAGTTGTGTTATAACTGGACGATAAGCAATCGCCTTTCTTAATAAATCGTTGGTTGAGCCCCAACGTGTAGGAGTATCTAATGACCAATACACTTTTTTAAGTTGATATTGGTCACATAATTGTTTATATCGTCTCTTTATCTTTCCAATCCTAAGCCACTTCACTATATCTCTAATTGGTTCTAATAAATCGCTTAATTCTTTTATACCTGCTTGGCAAAATAAGTTAACTATATGCGCACAACAACGTATGTGTAATAAGCTACCCCCAAGGATAAAACTAAAAGCAGGTTCGTTATACAAAAGTTCTATACATTTAATGTTCGCAGTTGCATTATCAGTTGAACAACAAAATATCTTATCTAATAAGTTCCATTCTCTACATATCTCTACTAATCTATATTTTATGTTTTCACCGGTATGTCTTTCTGGCATTGTCTCAAAAGCAATTATTCTTTTTTGAATAATCCAATTTTGATCTATCCAATGTGCTGTTACACACATATAAGATTCTAAATGTGGGGGAGCAGACCAAATGTCAGTTGTTATGCTAACCCTACCATTAAAAGATTTAAACATTTCAACTAATTCATAGCGCATTGATTCATATAATTTAATTGTGCATCTTTTAAGAGTGCTCCTAGGGATTGTTCTATATTGTGGTTGTAAAGTTTTTCTAGCAAAACGCTCGTATGCCCTACTTTCACCGTGGTTAAAAGGCAATTCATCACAAATTACATACCTAGAAAATTCATCGATCATATCATTACGATTATATCTAAAAGGCATACCTGTGCTAGGAATGTCCCACTGTGTCTGTCGGCTTCCACTTGTGGTCCCGCTGCCGCTTGCTGCATGAGTTTCTTTTGTGATTCCATGCTTCTTTGCCAAATGTTTTTTAAAAGATCCCGTACCACCACCTAACACGTATTCACAAAACACAATAAATAAATTTTTATAAAATATGAATATATAATGTATGTATAAAAAACTTAAAAAGTATTTACCTCTGGCGAAACTGTATGAAACTAAGGGCTTTACTCCTTGACTTTCACAAATTTGACAAGTGCATAAGAAAATATCTGGATTCTCGGTTGGTTCTTTTGTGAAATACGACCACACATGTGAAACAGCTCTACCACTAGGAGGTGGCATTGCCGAAAAAGGTTGTCTTACTGGTTCATCTTCATCTAAATAAATAATTTAAAATTATAAAACTATAATTAAATAAATAAATAATTTAAAATTTAATTAATTTGAAGAATAAAATTATAAAACTAACCGATAGTTTGAAAATTGACTCGTTTACCACGAGCTTGTCTTTGTTGTTGTTGTTCTCCTTGTTCTTCATGTGATCTTGTTGATGACTGTCGAGATATATGTATCTCAATAGGGGTCGTTGGTTCCTCTTCTTGTTCTTCTTCTTGTATTTCTCTTTCCACTTCTTCTGCATAATTTTGTAATTTTGGGTCGTACCCTTCTGGATAATTTGGTTCATAATTATAATTACTAATGGAAGGTGTTGTTGATACCGACGGAGTAGAAGTGGCCTTTCTTTTGGAGGAGCTGGAACCTCCCAATGATTTTGCCACTTTAGTAACTTTTTTTGAGGCTTTTTTCAAAAATGAAGACATGATTGATAATATTGAAATAATAATAGAATTAAGAAATAAATAAATAATTAATAGACTAATTATGTAATTAACTAAATTAAAAAATAATTAAAACACTAATTACGTAATTAAGAGAATAATTGCGTAATTAAAGAATTAAGTAGAGAGAGTAAGTAGAGAGAGTAAGAGAAGAGATGAGTTGTGAATGAAAATGATTGAAAGTGGTGGGTATTAATAGAAAAATTCCAACGGCTATAAACGGCTAGTTTCCAACGGATCTTTTCACGGTTCCATGGAACCGTTGGGCCGGTTCACCCGGACCGGTCCCGGTTCCGTGGAACCGTTGGACCGGTTCACCCGGACTGGTTCCGGTTCCAAACCGCGGTTTTTAAGTCCGGTTCATGAAGTTTTTTTCCGACGGTTTTACGGTTCCGGCAACTTTTTTTCCGGCGGTTTCACGGTTTCGCGGTTCGGGGCGGTTCGGAACCTGTCGCAAACGATTCCGGTTCCAAGCGGTTCGGGACCGGTTCGGTTCCGGGTAACCCGCTCCGTGGCCATGCCTAGTTACGGTGTTCACCAGAAAGGGTATTGCTGTTTTGATCCTACTCAAAATAAACTCTATACCACAATGCATTGCGATTTTTTTGAGAACTCCTATTTTTTCTCCCAGCCTCGTCCTAAGGAGGAGATTATATGTGATGACTTGAGCTGGCTTACACAGTCTGTGACTGATGGTCCGAACCCCAAAGAGCAAGTAGGTAGTCCCGCAGATGTTGCCACTGAAAACATAGTTCTTCTTTCTCCTCGGACTCCCCTTACCTTGTCTGAAGCATCCAGTGAACAAGAGGCCGTTTGTGAAACTCATGACACTCAAGAGGTAATTACTGAACCTGACTCTCGGATTGATGATATACCCAGTACTGTTAACCCTCCATGCATGTGTGAATTACCTCCAAGAAGCAAAAGAGGTATCCCTCCAAAGCGGTATGATCCAGAGTTTGAGTCACAAAGATCTCGATATCCAGTTAGCCGTGATATTGATAAATTAGCACAGATGGCAGTGGCGTTCCAAACCAGTGTATACTCAAGTTCCCTTCCTCGTAATACTGAAGAAGCTCTCCAAAATTCCAAATGGCGAGAAGCAATGAAAGAAGAGATCGTAGCACTGAAGAAAAATCGTACATGGGACAAGTGTGTACTACCTAAAGGGAAGAAAACTGTCGGTTGTAAATGGGTGTTCACAATAAAATATCATGCTAATGGGAAGATTGAAAGGTACAAAGCTCGCCTTGTAGCAAAGGGGTATACACTGCCATATGGAATTGACTACTCAGAAACTTTTTCACCAGTTGCAAAGATAGACACCATCAGAGTTCTGTTCTCTATAGCCGCTAATAAGGATTGACCCTTATATCAGTTCGATGTGAAAAATGCATTCCTTCATGGTGAGATCGAAGAAGAAGTATACATGCATGCTCCACCGGGTTTTTAAGATGAATTTGCTCCAGGAGAAGGATGTCGCCTGAGGAAAGCTCTGTATGGTTTGAAACAATCCCCAAGGGCTTGGTTTGGAAGATTTACCACAGCTATGAGAAGATTTGGGTATGAGCAGAGCAACTCTGACCACACCCTATTCTTGAAGAAAGGAGAAGATTGTATCAATTGCTTGATCATTTATGTTGATGATATGATCATAACAGGGAATAATGAGGAAGAGATTAGTGATCTTAAGGAGAAATTATTTAAAGAATTCGAGATGAAAGATTTGGGGAACTTGAAGTACTTCCTTGGCATAGAGGTTTTTCGATCAAAAAGGGGAATCTTCATCAATCAAAAGAAATATATCTTGGACCTACTAGCAGAGGTAGGTATGATAGACTACAAACCAGCCGAAACACCTATTGTTACTAATCATAGATTACAAACAACACCAGGAGAAAATTCAACCGACAAAGAAAAGTATCAGAAATTGGTGGGAAAGCTGATCTATCTATCTCACACTAGGCCCGACATATCTTATGCAGTTGGAGTTGTGAGTCGATTTATGCACCTACCCCAGACATTTCATATGGAAGAAGTCATGAGAATCTTGAAATACTTAAAGGGTACAAGTGACAAAGGTGTTTTCTACAAGAAAAATGGTCACCTAAACCTCATTGCATATACTGATGTTGACTAGGCAGGTGATCAAGACATTAGGAGATCTACATCGGGATAAGTGGGCTAATAATAACATTATATCACACTTACTCTCTCTGTTCCACAATGGTACTTGCAAGCATAGTTATCAGAATTTGATCTACGATTTAAAGAAAGGCAACCGATCCGGATCGTACGTAGGATCTTAATGTGGTAAAATCGTGCGATTCTACGCAGCTTAAAAATTTAGGTAGTAGGATCATAACACAATTCTACGATCCTACGATCCAACAATCCGATTCTACATGTTTAGTTTATCGTAAAATAATTTCATATGATACAGATTCACTTACGTATAGATATATATTTAAAAGTATATCTCCTCTTATAAAACTTAAGTTTTTCTTGATTTGCAATTTCAAAATGATTCTTAAAAATATATTTTTTTTCAAAATATATCAGATGAAATCAAATAAACTTTTACCTACACCTTAAAACTGAAAAAAGAGAACAAGTATAATTGATGAATAGTAATTTAAAGCACATTAATACATATTTGTAGGATCACACAATCCTACGATTCGATTCCACTGATTTTGATCCTACCCCCTTAACTATCCTAGATAGAATCCCATCCTAATGGTTGTGTGGATGTATTTACTATAAGTATATGTTGTGTGAATACCGTGAAAAGGGGAAAAAAAGTATTGTCTTACGGAAAATAGAAGAAATTTGTGGATGAGATGCACAAATATGCTCCCTCCGTTTCTTAAAGATTTCCACAAGGAATGCTCAAGAAAATTAAGAAAAATAAAATTTTTAAGATGGTGGATATATTAATTTATTAAATAATAAATTTGGTGGAGAAAAAGTGGGGACCATAAATATTAAAAGAAAGTTAGTGGAAAAATTATAGAGACCAACACTATTAAAAAATGTTTATATAAAGTTAGTGAGAAACATGTGTGGAACATAAGCAATATTAAAATGCAAAAATAAAGTTAATGGAATATAGGTTGGGGCTATAAGCATTATTAAAATATAAAAATGAGGATCAACAAGGTTAATTTTGTCCAAAAATATCTGATTTAAATAAAAAGATTCATTATGAAAACAACAAATAGAACAACCCAAAATAATGAATGAAAACAATTTTAAGGAACGGAGGGAATATTAAGCATATGAATAGAAATTAAAGATAGAGTGTACACCATGATCAAAAAGTGAAATGTCACAAATTAAAATGTAGCCGATCATGAAAAATATAACTAAATGGAGGGAGTATGTTTTAACTCTTTAAACCTTTAATTTCCCCAACCCTTTAACCAAAAACGCTTGTGACTTAATGAATAGAATATCAGCATGTGGAGTAGAAAATTTGGGATTCGACTCTAACTGGGTGTAGGTATCAATTAAGGGAATTCTTGTGTAGGATACTGAAAGTGTCCTTTACCTCCTCTTTTTTTTTTTTTTTTTTTTTTATCTTCAATCACTGAAATGTCCGATACATCCTAAGTTGTCTCTCTAGAAATATTGTCCATTTTAAAAGGAAGAACACAAAAAAAAAAAAAAAAAAAATACAAAGCATAAACATTCGGTAATTAGCAATCATTCTTTTCAATTGGTTTCTAAAAGGTTCTTCTTGTTAATGTAAGTCACCTAGTTTAAAATGGAAATAATTTCCAATAGATTTAATTGTACTCACTTTTACGTTTTCAATTTCACTTAAGAAATTAAGTTTGCGGACAAATTTTGAGGTGAGTTTTCTCCTATTAGAAAGATCCTTCGTAGTGGATTCTATCGGAAATATGCTCCCCTTAGACGATTGGGGGATATATTTAGGATTCTTACCAACTGCCACCAAACAACGCAATTTGTCATTGTTGCAATAAATTATTTTATTAAATATGTTGAAGCTGAAGCCGTACTTACCATCACTGACAAGAAAGCCTATCAAATCATTTGCAGGAACATCATTTTAGTTAACTTTTTGTATTACAAAGTTTAACCAATGCTGTAACAGATGCAATTTTAAGCACTTTAATTTTTCGTTTTAAACTAAATTTAATAAATCTTATTATAATAAAATTGTTTGTTATGTATCCTTTAACTAATTTGTAAAAAGTATTTCGAGTATTTTTATAAAGTTTTTCAAGTAAAAAACAAAAATTGATGATTTCTCTTTGGGTCTTTCCTTTGTTTTGTTGTAGCTCCTTCGTAATTTATCTCTATTAAGTTTCTTTGAGGTATACACCCCACCAAGATAAACTTTTCTATGTTTCTTTTAAATATGTAGATAGAAATTATCGTAAATTGTAGAAATTTTAATATCGAAGAAAAAATTTCCAAGTAACTGCCTGCCACGTATATATTATTAAAATTTCTGGTGGTTTTCTTTGAATTTAGAAAGCGAAGTGGACGTCATTAAGCACCAAAATTAGGATAATTTGAATACAATAATTGAGAATGTAATTGATTACTACAATAAGTAAATGACTGGAATGTATAAACACGCCGTAATGTGCTTCTATCTATTCTAGGAAATCTCGACTAAGGTTAAGTAAAGGAATTAAATCATCTAAAAATACTACTTCAATTGTTGTCATTATAAATTCTAGAATCAATGAATAAAAGATTCTAAATCTTCTCTTAATTTACTGAGGTGGAGTGAAAGTTAACAAATTATGAAAATTTTTTAATAACTTTTATTATCTTTAATAACTTCTATATGCCCAACAGTTTCACTACGTAATTTAATGTTAAGAACCTTTCTAAATTCACCACTAACACATCATTTCTTTTCCCCTGTCATTTTATATAACGGTGCTAATATTTTTGCAAAATGTATTATTTATGTTGTAGTGATCTTATATTTTTCAAAATTAAGCATGATGGGGTTGAATAAGGCAAAGATGGGTGATCTTAATGATAAGTGTTCGTGCAATTTCAATTGAAATTTTTTTGTCGTCCAAACAACGAAAAAGAAATTATATTTGGCTGTAAATGCTACCAATTGACGTCCAAATAACCTTAGTTGATCAAATTTTTTGTAGTGAAACTGTTGGGCATATAATATATTTTAAAATGTTAACCGATAATTAATTAAATTTTTTATTGTGATTTTAAAATATGCTATATAATTTTAATAAATTTAAAAGACAAATTATATATGTTTTCGATTCTACCTCAAAACTAAAGCTTTGTTAATTTGATTCTTTAATGCCTAACCTAATGAGTTAACTTCACGTACACAGGACCACATTGAAATTAAGATTACATAGTTGGTTTTATATCGACAGAAATAATGGATATTTGCTGTGGTACTCTCCACCTAGGAAGATTATATAGCATTGCAAATCAGTAAAACTCAGCCTTAGATTTGAAGTCTTTTCGGTGATAATGCTATATTTGTTATATTTGACTTTTAATTAATTCAAAGCATTATTTTAGATATATTCAATTATTCATGACTAAAAGTTATTAAAAGTTAATATTATTAAAGATTGCAATCGAATAATTTAAACAATATCTCACATGACTATATTTTTTCTTAGATATTAGCTGCAATATATAAAATAACTTGAATGATGAATAGTATTGATAATCTCTCATGTCTCAACCTATTGGGTTGTAGGGGAGTTGCTAGTGAAAGGTTCTGGCCGGGAAGGATGTAAATCAAATTTAAAAAGTAAGTTAGAATATACTTTATTTTTATTATTAAATTATGCATTAAAATATATTATATTTATTTTATTTAATGTAATATTTTTAGTGTAAAAAATATAATATAAATAGAATCTTTAAAAAATAAATATTATGTAGTTTTACTTTATCCTTAATTATAAAAACAAGACTAATAACTGAAAAAAGTACAGTCTTTTTAGGAAAGGTTATCTAGTTATGTGAATGAATTAATAGTCTTATTGTTTAGCTATAAAATACAAATGTATGTGTGATCTTGAGTAACTATATTATATTAATATTTACTATTTCAAAATTAATGACAACGCCATTTAATTTAACACAAAATAGTACAATAATTTATAAATCAAACGACAAGTATATAATTCCATACCAAAAAGATAAAAACTTTTCCCTATGTATTCCTACTCCTAACCCAAAAAGCATTTCTTATATGAGAAGATGCCAACATACATAAAAAGAAGATGACACCACCATTTCTATTCATCATCATTCACTAAATAAACCCCATCAAAACCCACTAATTCCCCCCCCATAAAAACCTCCTTTCATCTTTCTCTATTCACTCTCAACCAACTTCATTTCCTCTCTGCTCTTGCTCATTAAAAAAAATATCATCCTATTTTCCTTATCTGTAGAGATTCTCTTAAAATTTGATCGACTAATAAAAAAAAACTAAAATGAAACAATCAGGTGTAACAAAAAAGTTTGAGGGCACATTTGAAGCACATCAACGTCTACCAAACCAACACCAACATCATTATATTACACCACCACCCGCGGGATGGAAGTCTCCGGTACCATATCTATTCGGCGGCCTTGCGGCAATGCTCGGATTGATTGCTTTTGCTTTACTAATCCTCGCTTGCTCTTATTGGAAACTTTCCGGTTACCAAAACTCCGACGCCGGAGAAAATTCCGACGAGTCCACCGGTGATGAGAAACCCAAAGAAGCTGCTTCGGCGACAGCGTATTTGAATAGTATACTTGTTATAATGGCGGGTGAAGAGAAGCCTACTTTTTTGGCAACTCCGGCGACGAGTCGAGCTTCCTCTTTTGGAAACTCTGAGAGTAGTGAAGGTTCTTGTAGTGTTAGTAGTAGTGAAGGGGAAGAGAAAGAAGAGGAAATTGAGCATGAAACGACAACGTTGGATGATGACGAAAAAAGATGATGATGAATGATAATATGAGTGTGTATGTTGGTGGAAATGGTGGTGGTGGGGATCAATATTTTTCTCAATTATTGTGATCAGGTATGTCATGGGATTTGTATGTGGGGCCCATGAGAAGTTTATTTTTTCTTCTTTTTGGAAAAAAAGAAATGGAAATTTTTTTGGGTTTTAATTGTTTTAAAACCTAGCTTAATTTGGGGTGATAATTAGGTAAATTGTATGCTACCTTTTATGTTTAGTTGCTTTTTAATTTGTAAGTGATAGGCATTAATATTGATAATTGAATTATTACATTGCTATGGGAATCAATTAGTTTCTGGACCCGATCTCTCAGCCCAACCAATTAAAATCCAGATCTGCTTTAGATTTGCCTATTAATACAATTCAAAATTAATTTTATGTTCATTCTAAACGTATTTTTATACTTATTTGAAGTCAATTAAGACTAATATACAACTCACAAATTCATTTCAATACTACTGAAACCTTTAAATAGTAAAAAAATTTAAGTACGAATAAATAAATCAACACATGTTATCAAACCCGATGGGTTCAGGTCCAGGTTTAAAATTTTTAAACCCTAATGGTCTGAGTCCGAATGTAAGTCTACTGAAATGATGGGTTAGGATCAGGTCTGGATCCGTGTCCGAGTTTGATAAATCCGACCCATGACCATCCTTAGCTGAGGGAGTGAGATTCGAACCCAACACAATAACTGGAAAAAATTATACTTATTTCAAATAAAACAAGATTAAATTTTCTACTATTGATCAAATATATTTTTTTTCTGTTTTATGTTATTTTCTTAGGGATGGAAAGCCGTTAAATTGTTATTACTAACAAGGAACGAAAAACAGAGAAACCTCATGATAACATGCTAAATTTAAGCTTGCCTTTCTTAATGTTGTTTTTCTGGTCGTCATGGTGGTACATTTGCTGCTCAATTGAGTTGGTTACAAAATGAGACAAATTTGATTGAATTAATAGGAATATGACAACGAACATTTGGATTTTAAGTCGACAAAATATGTGAAAGATGTACTAACAAATGTAAAAGGAAATGGTAAGTTTCTAATCGTGACACACACATACCATAAAGTACCAAAACTTTTATTAAGACCTTGAAAGTTCCGATGCGTAGCTTCTCTATGCATAATTAAAAATTATAGAAAGTTGATATAAATAATTTTTATATTAAGACCTATTAAACAAGATCTCACTTGATTATATTGCAATTCATAAATTAATAATAAAATAAAAAGTTAATGGGACACTTGAGGTGAATAAAAAGAAATATTTTTATTTTGAGATATTTAAAATAAGTTCGACCATTATACTATGTTAGGATAGGGAAAAATGAAGGCAAAGGATTGAACTCAATTTAATTTGATTTTAAAAACGAATTTACAATTACGTAAAACCGACAAAAATATTAAAATTAATTTTATACCGATTTCAAATGCCTGGCTAACACCTTTATTTTCTGATTCATATTTGTTGCATTTCCGCGTGATAGCCACTACCCTTAAATGTGAGCCTTTAAAAGAATTCAAATACTAACAATTGTTAGGCTGAACAAATTATCAAAAAATAATACTCTTAATATGAAGTATAATTTATAATCTAAATAAGAAATATCAACTACATTAATTAATGTAATAACGTTAATTACATAGGAGTATAGTTTTATATATTATTATTTTCATTAATTAAAGTCTAAAACTTTATTATAATTATATACTCTGTGCAAGGAAGATAATTGATAAGTGTAATTATTTGCACTTATTTATATCATTTATACTCCTTAATAATGGTCGTTGCTAGTAATTTCGTACTTATTTTGAAGATTTATGCTATATTACTCATTTTGGTTATTCATGTTGATTTTGAGTGGTTTTGATTGTTTTAAGCATAATTCTTATGGTTTTGATGATGACGGAGTTTACTGAGGGGAATTTAGCTCGGTTGAAGATATTCTACGAAGAAGATGAGCAAAAGGGTAGAAGAGTATTTATAATGCAAAAGTTTCGAGGTGAAATTTGATACATGTCTACTCTTTTGGTCATTACTTTTGATAGAAAGATTGTATTACTGAAAGGTTTGCGTCATTAGAAACTAGACTTCAAGAGCTTTCTAACAATATATTATATGTCCAATTACGACTACCGAGCAAGAGATGAAGACCGTTTGAAATTGCTGCGATTTTCCAGCACAAAACGCCGACTCGGCTTCCATGTTGTTTTTGATGCAGCCGACTCGGCTTTGAGTCTCTGTTCAATAAAGCTAGCGTGTGAGAATTGAATTAGTAGGGTCTAAATATAATAGTTAATCAACAGAGCGAGAGTTTGAGATTAACAAGATCATGTTTAATCACGTAATTATCCGACATTTCATAGACACCAATGAGAATTTGATCATACAAGACTATAGAGGATTCCCGACACCCTAGATCTCTTCATCATATAGTTTAATCCATATTTCTTATCGCATTTGTAGTTTATTAGAAAACAATCAACCACATATTTTTCTCTCTGGGCAATATAATTAATCGAAATTAGCAAGTTTCTTGTCCTAGTTTCCTTGTGTTCAACCCGCAACTACGCGTATTCAGTGCGCTTGCGTATAAATAAAATTTGCACACCAATAAGTTGCCATCCAATGTAGGAAAGCCTTCCATCAAAAGATATACCGAACTTATTGTTGTATAGTAGATATCATGTGGCCTCAATTATCAGCTTGAGGTTTTGGTTGAGTTGATTTTTTGACATGGTATCAAAGTCAGCGTGACAAGAGGTCACATGTTCGAATCTCAACCACTCCTTATTTAAAAGTAGAATATTAATTCATTGCTAGGTGTGATAAGACCATGTGTTTCATCCACAATTCTAGCCCAAAGGGCTATCGTGTGAGGGCGCGTTGTAACATTTGAGAAATTAATAATTAAGACGAGTGAGTTTAAGAGAATTGTAAGTACGAAAATGACCTCAACCAAATTTCTAATTGTCTTGTTCTTTTCAGAAACAAACACACAACACCTCCTTCTTCATCCTTTCTTCCCTGTGTTCTCTCCTAGCTTCTGGTACACACAGCAACAAACATCTTCTTCCCCAAACGTTCGAACAAACAGCAGCAATCACAAGTGAATCGATCTTTCTTCCTTTTCTTGTCGACATTCGCTCTGAAATTAGGGTTAAAGCTTTCGTTCTTCTGATATGCGAATTTAGGGCAAAAACTAAACTATCACCATCTTCGACCTTGAGCTCTCACAAGATCCATTGCAAGCTCTCCTCTCATACCGCCATCTTTGAATAAACTTAGACACTCCATGAATGTTCTTTTCTCCTTGATTGATTATTGGTGTAAACAAAATTAAGGTTTGAATCTCTCAATCTCTATGTGTTGCTTTACTCTATTCTTCTCTCATTTCTTTTGATTTTCCTCTCAAGAATCGAACCTCAGCCTATCTTTGATTAAATTTTTTTTTAAGTAACATCAACATTTTTTTTTTGGTGGTTATTTTCCTCCATTGAAGGGAAATCATAAAGCAGCGATTGATTTTCCTTCCAAGTCCTTCGAAATTCTGCCGATTTGGGGAAGGATTGAGTGAGTTTTTGGTCCTGTTGATTAAACATCAAATCCAAGCCGAAAATAAAGCATTGAACCTGATTTTTGTCTGTTTCTTGCTGCTGCAAACAGAAGGTAGTCCTTCTTGATTTCTTCCCTTGTTTTTCCTTAATAATTATGCACTTATTCATATACTTTCCCTTGTTTAATCTTTCATTCATGTGTTAAACCCTAAATGTTTTTGAATCTTGGAATGTATGAGTTAGTTAGATGAATTGTTAAATTGGAAATTCATGGAAAATGTGTTGATTATTGCGAGATTCTTGGAGTATTGTGGATTGTAAGTTAGAGTACCTATCTTTGAGGCAAATGAAAATCTCTATTTGAGAATAAAGATGGTAGATTCAATTTGAAGAGATAGGATACATGACATTGAAATATTAGTTTTTGTTGAAAAATGTGGTATATTGGTGAAATATTAAGTATTTTCAATTCATGATTGAATTAGGAGCTTCTTGTGAAAATCATTAATGGTGGGATATATATTGGTTGTGTTGTTGAATAGTTTGATATTCTTGAAGGGATTATCAGATTATTTGAGGATTTTTGAGGGTTGGTTTTGAATGTAAAGTTTAATTAAAAATTATAAAGAATGCTGAAGGTGAGTAATCTTTACAAAATATGTAAACAAGTTAGAGAGTGATTATAATATTTTGATGACATGTAGAGTGTTTAAGCTTGGAGTGCACAATCCTTGTATGATTAGAAATGTTAGAATATAATCCATGAGTAAGTTATGGTCTTAGGAGGAGATGCAATAAGCTATATGATCCTAGTTTGTAGTATCAAACGCTTTGTTGTGATGTTATGTTTGTTATGCTTCAGGAGACGATTTCTCAGCGGAACCATTCTAACTGATACCTGCGAATCGAACCCAACTCTTTGAAGCGTCGTCTTTGGTGAGTAGCAGAAGTCCCTTAAAGGGTCTGATCAGACTGCATTCTTGAAAATAAAGTTTACTAAAGCTCTTTTGAGATTGGAAATTGTTAGGACAAATGTTGTTGCGAATGTTTATGCTGATATTATGATATGGTCAATGGATCGGGCTTGCGAGCTGGTCATTGACGGAGTTGAGGAACATTGTTCCCTGCTCCCTGTTTGAAGCGGATTGTCATTGAGATATTGACTAGCTTCACCCGAGAATGACATAGCCTTAGAGCTATGGATGTTCCTCTCAACTAGACTCCCTGTGCGCACATAGATCTAGGAAACTGATGTTGCTTTTAAACCTATGATTTGAATTACTGTGTTTTGTTGTTTGGATTGTTACTTCTCATTTAGTTTAATCTGACCTTCTATTGTTTCCATCTTTTAGTTTGATTACAGATCGGAACCGGTCGGGAACGATGGGTTAGCAGTGTTGGATAGCGTTCCAAGGATGTGTATTAAGCTGAGCACGTAGGAATTTATAGATTTGTTTTAGGATTTTGGATAAATGTATATTTGACTTGGTTGTGTTGGTTATATCGAACTTGTAGAGAATTGTATGATTACTTGTGTTTTAGTCAGATGTTTGGTTTGAGAATTAGCTGAGTTAGTTACGTTAAAGAGCTTGTGACCCCTTTGCTAAAGTTTTGAAAGTGTGATTCCAGTTTCTCGGGAAACGAACCCAGTGATGACTATGTTTACTCAGTCAACGGTAAGTCGGGTTGTTACACGCGTATTAAAGTATATAACATATTTTAAGGCCTCAATCATCAACTTAAGTTTTTGAATGAGTTTATTCCTTGATAATTGGTATTATTCCTTGGTCCTTGGGCTTGGGACTCATAAAGAGATTGTGAATGTCATCTCTTGATCATTTCAGTTGAGTTGGTCAACTTTCAACTGGTTTAATCGTTCTTGAGTCTTAGCCGGTTAAGTCACGATTAGGGAGCGTAACAAGTAAACAGTCTAAAGAGCTCATGGATTGCATCGATATAAAAGAACCATGTGTATGCTTTTTGTGGAGAAGGAATTGGCAAAACCATGTAGTGCCACTACAACATAATTTTCTTTTAGTGGGATATATTTAGCAACATTTAATTTAAATATCTCTATTTTAACTTTCTAATGGTATATATATAGTAGATTTATTGACATTTATTAGACCTTTTAGCAGCATAATACAAAATCATACTAAAGCTTTTTGTGACATAGGATCTAATGACATTAATCATAAATGCCACTATTGACTATAATAACATTTTCATATGTCACTAAAGGCCAAATAAACTGTTACTAAATCACTTTATAGTGAAACTTAAAATAAAACCAACAATTATTAATTAAAAATATAAATTTATAGCATTTTTTTAATGCCATTAAATTTAATATCGCAAAAAGTTAAATTTATTGTAGTGTGTAAAATATTATTAAGTAATAAGTATGTATTTGATATTTGTCATGGCTTTGGTGATATCTTGTATCTATTTTGTTATCGTGAATGTAATAAAGTAGATGAAAAACTTATTGTGATGAGATTTTATTTTAAACAATATGAAATCATGGTTCTTACAAAATTTTAAAGCATTGATTCACAATATTTCCATTGAAAAATAAAAATTGTTTTATTTTTACCAAAAAAAGGGAAAACCCATGTTATTTATCTAGTTATTTGGAATGATTGTAGGTAAATTAATTATCAATATATGGCCATTGATCTTATCTCTTAGCAACATTGATTAAGGCATTAGCTTATTTTATGTTATGTACAACACTTGCATATTTTATGTTATGTAGTAATCTACATCTAGAATCCATCTCTATGTTTTATTAATGGCCTTTTGAAAAAAAATTACCTTTGATGTAACAATTATAAATTTTTAATTTTTTTTAAGGATGTGACATTTATATATCTTTATGATGTCTTATGTGCTAATACACAATGCTTTCTCATTTTACAAAAACTATTTTTCAGTTTCATCATCATTATACTTGTTACAATTAAGTTTTACAAAATTTAATGTATTATTTTAATTATTTATATAATAAGTTATGTATAATTCAAAATTATAACAAATTAACATCATGAAAACAAATGTTGAATTAGACAATTCAAATAAAATCCTACTTGATTATATTTTTTCTTACACATTAACCGACAACCGTAATATATAAAATAAGTCTAAACGACAAATAGTGCTAATAATTGTAGTGTAGCAAGAATTTCATATGGAAGAATGAAGTATATGTATGAAGTGATCGAGGAAAATATGATTATTCAACCAGTTGGGATCTTCTCCATTATTTTTCTTTATTATCCATGCTAGGATTTTGACACCCATTTTAGAATAAAAACTAAAATGTCAAAATTACCCCTATTAAAACTCTATCAAGCAATTATAGTTATTAGATTGAATAATGGACCCTCCATTACATTTTAAGGATTGGTAAAAATTACCTATAAAATTGATAGTCTTTGAGACAAATAAACTATACTTTTTAGGTAGTTTTTGACAAAAAAATTTATTATAGGTAATTTTTCATAAAAGACCACTTTTTATTGGTAGGTTTTAACAATTTTTCCAATAAATAAAGAAAAAATCAAATGCAAAAACGCAATCTAGATACAATCAACAATATAAAAAGATTTATTAAGATTTACCTAATGGCCTACGACCTCCCAAGGCTAAAGACGCTTTCCAATACTACTATTTTAGAACCCCATTATGCCTTGTTTTTTCACAACCAACCCAACACTTGCTGCATTTAGTGTCAGACTCAAAATTTAAACTCAGTATGAACACAATTAATAAAATCATATTTTAATAAGAAAATCATTAATACAAAACAAATTTCAAGTTAGTCCTATAAAAAAATATTTTATATTCTATTTCAACAAATTTTCATATCTTGAAACTGATGATGACATTTTAATATATATATATATATATATATATATATATATATATATATATATATATATATATATATATATATGAGAAAATTATATAAAACTACCTTTTCTATACCCTTCTTTGCAAAAAACTACCTTTTGTAAATTTTTTTGCAAAAAACTACCTTATTTAAATTATTCTTTGCAAAAGACTACCTGTCAACCCTTTGTAAGTGTTTGACCGTTGAAAATAACGTTGACCATCACGTGCAAGTCACGTGATTTATTTTCCCTTTCATTCTTCATTCATTTCAGCGATTTCATTCGCAATTTTCTAAGTAAACGCTTTCTTCTTCATCATCTGAGCGATTTCTTTCTTCATCATCTCCTTGCGACATCTTGTTGGTCTTAGTATCTTGTTGCCACATCTTCTTCATCATCTAACATTTAGAGGTATATATTACTTCATCATCAGTGATGGGAACTTGTTCACTCTTCTCCCTTCTTCTGTGACTATTGACTTCAAGATTGCTTCGAGGACGTTGACGATAGTGTTTTTAATCATTCCGATGATTTTGATCTCTCTGATTTCGATGTTTTCTTCGATTGGGATCTCCAGAATTAAGTTGTACGAAAAATACTAAATCCAGCTCTATAGCTCTGTTCTGTACAGATTGAATGGACTTGAATAATTTTTTTTTTCGCAGATGAGATGAAAATGGAGGAGCAAAAGAAGGAAGGAAATAAGGATTTAATTTCCCTTCTGCTCAACACTCCTACAATTCTACTCCACCATTTTGTATGATTTGAGCATTAATTAAGGTGTACCAATTGTTTGATGAAAGATCTAGCACTTTAAGGTGTACCAATTTGGATAATGATTCTGGTATATGGTTGCAATCCAAGATTAAATACTCCAAATTAGAACATTTGGATAACTCTTCTGAAATATCACCATCTAAATCATTATGACCCAAATCAAGCTCTCTCACTCTCTGGTGTCGACGATCGCAATGAACCCCAAACCACAGACAAACTCGGAGAGTGTGGTTCCAGGAGTTTAGAACTTCAAAAGGGACATCAGTTATTTGGGATTTAAAATGGAGCAAAGCTAATTTATCTTACCTTGAACATTTTATGAATGAAGAAGAAGGAGAGAGGAAGATGATTGGGATTCAGGAGCAAACGGAGGGGTTTTCGACTAAAATGGCTGAAATGAAATAAGAAGGAAAGGGTTAACATATCACGTGACTTACACGTGATGGTCAACGTCAATTTAAACGGTCAAACACTAAGAAACCGTTAATAGGTAGTCTTTTGCAAAGAATAATTTAAATAAGGTAGTTTTTTGCAAATCAGGGTATAGAAAAGGTAGTTTTATATAATTTTTTTCTCTCTCTCTCTCTCTCTCTCTCTCTCTCTCTCTCTCCTCTCTCTCTCTCTCTCTCTCTCTCTCTCTCTCTCTCTCTCTCTCTCTCTCTCTCTCTCTCTCTCTCTCTCTCTCTCTCTATATATATATATATATATATATATATATATATATATATATATATATATATATATATATATATATATATATATATATATATATATACTTCTTAAACAATAATATATCACTAATCAACAATTATTAATTGAAAATTTTATCAAAAGCAATTCACTTTTTTTAAATATGTAACTTAAATAAAAATTTATAAGAATCAATTAATCAAAAACATAGTTAAATAAATAATTAAACAATTAATCATGTATACAACTTATTTAAAAATGATAATAATTGAAATTAATCTAGAACAATAATCAATTAATCAAGAATTTATATATAATTTATTCAAAAAAATTGATAGTCACTGCAATTAATCATGATGATATTATCATAATCGACTATAATTTGCAAAATTAAATAGATTTGCAAAATTTAATTAATTAAAAAATCACACCTTTGATTAAACTTGATTATAATTTCCAAAGTTGAATGCAATGGTGGTGGGCTGGTGGCAAAAGGAAACCGACGGTTCACGATGGCAGCTTGGGGGGGGGGGGGGGGGGGGGGAGAGGGAGGCGGTGGTAGTGCAGATATCAGACGGCAGACTCACGATACAGCATTGGACAATGCTGATTGCGCGACTGTGTTTGGTTTATGTGCTAATAATAGTGAACTGATTTCATAATGGTTTGTATTATTAGTTTATTGCAATAAAACCAGTATATAAAGTTTATTTCATAATACATCACTGATATTACGTTTCTCAGTTGACAGCGAGTGCAAACTGATACACAGAGGCGTGCAATTGTGAGTTCGATTCCTCTTGGCAGTAGAAAATTGCAAATTTTTAAATTTTTTTCAAATGTCAATGAGGTCACTTGCGGACGCAGAAGCCTTCTAGGTCCGCCCTTGGCTGCATCCCCTTAACTAGAATGAGGAGCGGAACAAAAATTGACAAATTCTTTGAAGCCCCGAGCAATTTAAAAAATTATGATAATTTTTTAACAATTTTGTATCTTTTAAAATTTATCATATACCACGTAATTTAATATTAAGGCCCTTAATTATTCGATATCCTGTATGATCGAACATATTAAATATGATCAGAATCTTCTCCAACTAGAATGGACCAAAAACTAATTTAGTAGGCATTTAGAATGGCACAAGAAGGGTATTTGTACTAGTGTTTTCACAAAGAAAACTAGTCACGAAATCGGATCCAAAGAAAGACTCTCATTGCCTTTACTCCTATGTTCAAAAGTATCTTCCATCCTACTTGATGTAGAAGGTGACTCACTATTGATCAAAAGTATAGTTTTATCAATGTTTCTCAAGCTTTATTTTTTTAAGAATAAAATAACTCTAAAAACGTGAACTTGTCTATACTCACAAATTGATTTATCTCTAAAAAAAAATATGAACATATGAGCGAATTTTAGGCGTACTTTTGAACTTTACTCGAAAACAAAAGTTTTGCTAACATCCCCAAGATTTCAAACAATTGTGTTATACCTATTACCCTCAATTCCATAACTGTTAATATAAGTATAATTAAAGTTGTCATATAGGGCAAATTTGGTTAATCTTCCAACAAAGTTATCATAATGATTGTGATTCTTCAAATAATTTTTGATAATTATGTATTTTTTTTTCTTGATTAAAAAACTTTATTAATTAGCAAATACTTCAACATAAAAAAACAAATATATATTTTAAGAATTAAAAATCTTAAATTTTGATAGTTAATATCTAATTGTGATATACTTCTTATATATTAAAGAAATAAGTTATGTTATCTTTGGTAGGAATTATTTCTTATGGAAAATTATTCTAAGGTTGTCATGTGGATTTTTACAGTCTTTTTATTAGATTGTATAATATGATATGATGATAAATCACTATAAGATTGCAATGTGAAATTTTATAGTCTTTTTATCGGATTATATAATATGATTATATGATGACAAATCACTATGAAGTTGTCATATAAAATTTACACTCTTTTATTAGATAGTATGATACCATTTTCTTTGCAAAGTTTGGTTAAAGACTTGGTAATGTATTGACCATCTCTATGTGATCTTAGTTATTTATGTTGAGGTCTTTTTTGTTTTGTACTTCAACTTTATATTTTAAAATGCATTTTCCGCATTGTATATAGTCTTAATTATGAGATATTCCTTTTCGTTTTTTAAAGAAATTCCTATAAAAAATATTCATGAGAATTAAGAAAAATAGAATTTTTTAGATATTAAATATATATATTATTTTATTAAATAATAAATTTAATGGATAAAAAGTCGGAGCCATAAATATTAAAAAAATTAAAAGAAAACTAGTTCAAAGAATATATGGACCTTAACTATTAAAAAAATATCTTTTTGAAATTATAGGAAAAATATAGAGACCATAAACAATATAAAAATATCAAAATGAAGTTAGTGGAAAATATGTGATGACCATAAACTTTATTAAAATATTATAATGAGGATAAACAATGTTAATTTTATCTAAAATTTATGATATAGATAACAAAATTATTTATAGGAACAACAAATTTATAGAACACCCCTAAATAATAAATGAGAAGGACTTTCAAGGCTGAAAGGTAGTATAATTTTGTGTTACTTTAAAAAGATCAACAAAGGTAAAAACATTCCCTACCTTGTGCAATGTCCATCATTCTCATTAAAAGAAATAAGATGTTGCTTTTTAAGTTTTTTGATGGATGTAAAATTTACATGTCCTAGTCTAGAATGTCAAATATCTGAATGCTAATTAAAAGATATTTTTCAAATAATTATGGGCGGATCTATATTGGGGCACCCCTGGCACGTGCCCTAGGAAAACTTTAAAACATTAAAAATTACGAAATTTCCATGGGAAGAAGAAGTATGTGTGGCATAATTGCAATTTGCAATTCAATATTTTTACCATCCTCCCTTCTCTCTCTTAAAAATAAAACTCTAAAACCTAAAATTTACCTAACCAGCACCCTCGCCGCCGCTCCTGTCCCGCCATTAAGTTGACCGGTCCTAGCCTCCGCCTACCTGCCACCCCTGTCCCGTGATATGAGTTTTTGATGTTTTAAGGTATTTTTAACTCAAGAAAGTGTTCTTTAAATTTTTGTGTTTGAAAATTGAAATAGTTTTTATTATTATTTTTTTTTTGGCAAATAAAGAATTTATTATTCACCAAATTAAAATAACGATACAATTGATGGAGCAACCAAGTGAGAGAAAGCATCAGTATGGAACAAGGGTTCACTTTCGAAGAAGGGTATACCAAGCCCGCTCTTCATCATCACAAGGAGCCCAACAGCACAAAACAAAACAAACAACCAACACAGAGTCAAAAAAAATTGCTGCTTAGAACATCTACTAAGTAGTCAAAAAAAAAATCTACAAAGGTGCTATCATTATAGCCAGAGGATGAAGACTAAGTAGCCTAGTCCGCATATCAGCTTGAACTTAGAGACTGAGCTGTGAAGGTAATCTTACAAAACCATCCCAAATAGCTTTATTACTATCTCTCCGAATGTAGTAAATAGGGAATGAAAAAATTAGCACACAAAGTATTCCGCTGTAAGGTATTACCTTTAAGCTTCGGAAAATCCATGCGACCAAAAGGTTTAAAACGATCTCCTAATCAATTCTTGATCTTCTATAAGCACTGCTGACTGAATGCACACTCAAAAAATAGATGAGCATTGGATTCAGACCGAATGCTGCAGAGAGGACAGAGATCATTATCAAGCACACCAATGTATTTATCTTTCTTTTTGAGCTTTTGTAGTGCAACCATCCAGAAAATAAAGCGAGTCTTTGGAATTGAAAGCCTATTCCAAACAATGTTGACCCAGCCGACCTTAGCATGAGATTCTACACAAGCCATGTAAGTAGCATGTATTGACTATCTTCCCCACAGCTGCAACATTCCATACTTGAAGATTCCGAATTTCCAAACCATCGGCTTTTTTTGGTTTACAAACAGCATCCCAATTAACATGACCAGGTTTGTGAGAGTCATGAATACCAAACCATTAAAAAAAGGGAATTAACAATATGAATAATACGACGAGGAAGGATAAACATCTGACACCAATACGCCTGAAATCCCCGTTAACAATATTATTATTATTATTATTATTATTATTATTATTATGGTCTACACACATTCATCATCTAAAAAATTATCGTCTTGTAAGATGGATTCAAGCAACCTAGAGAGGTGAGAAGGAAGTGATAGATAAGATTAACGTAAAGATCAAAAATTGTTGCATTAATTATTGTATGGAACATATGCAAAATTGGCATACATGCATGTTGATAGAATTGAACATTTCAAAAATCCAATCTCGATTCCTTGCCGATGATTGGCAATTGGCATCTTTTGTTAACAAAAATAGGGATCTATACAATATACTCTGTCTATTCTACAAAATTTATCTTATTTTTTTTAGTTCGTCTTATTTGATTTGCCTATTTTTATGTTTGGTCATGTGAAAACTTATTTTTTCATTACACTACAATAAAATTTTATCTTTTTGACATACTCCCTCTATTTCCTTTCAAAAAACGTTTTATTTGCTTTATGAGGACTATTTATCAACCACTCTTAATTTGTAATTTATTCTTAATCTATAATTAAAACACTGTCAAATAAGATCTTTTTTGATTCATCTCAACATAAGGTGTGCTTTATATAATTTTTAATCATGCACAATTAGAGATATTTAAAATTAAACTAGTGCATTGGCAAATGTGCAAAAAACAAATTGAATGTTTGAAAGAAATGGAGGGAGTAGAATTTAGTGACATTAAAAAAAACTCACTGATTTATATTTTATAGTTTAATAATTATTGGTTTTTATTTTAAATTACTATAAAGTGATTTAGTGACACTTATTTGGACTTCAGTGACATATGTAATTGTTACTATAGTCGATAGTGACATTTCTGAGAAATGGATCCCATGTCGCGAAAAACTTTAATACTCCCTCATATTCATCTTAAGTGTCCCATTTACTTTATGCACTCTATCCAATGTCCTAATTCGATCCTTAATATATCGAGTTATGTATAATTAAAAATTATAAAAAGTTGATATTAATAATCTTTACATCAAAACAAATCAAATAAGATTTCACATTACTATGTTTTAACTTATAGATTAATAATAAAATGTAATTTAAGAGTGATAGATAAATGTGTCCTAAAAGTAAATGGGACCTAAGGTGAATAGGAGGAAGTATGATTTTTTATTATGCTACTAACTACTCTTATAAGTGTCACTAAATCCACTATATATGTCATTAGAAATTTAATATAATAATATTTAAATTAAATGTCACTAAATAGATCCCACTAAAAGTATATTATGTTGTAATCTTATCATCTATGTATTTAGCTTCTACTTTTATACCATCTACGTATTTCTCTGTTTTCCTTATAAAATACCATTCATTTTTATCCATTTTTCTTTGTATTTGTGGACACTCCTCAAAGATTGGCGGCGATTTGCCATTTGTAAATGAAGGGAATCATCGCAATTTTCTGCTTTCGATATGCATTACTCGGAACATGGAAACCACTAATGCTTCACTGAAAAGCAATAAGTCATCGCTTTCTTTTGTCACGATATCTCACATTTGAGAGTTGCGACGAGTCGTAGCAAAAGTTTGTAACAATTGACATATTGAAATTATAAAACCTTCTACTTGCTTCCCAAATCTAACAATTGTTTATAGAATTTTATTGACCATTCTTATTATTATTGCATCTGCGGAAAAAAGCTTTTCAAAATTGAAGTTATTAAAGTCATATTTGCAAACTATCATGTCACAAGAAAGGTTAAATCGACTTGCTTTGATGGCAATTGAAAGTGATCTTTTGGAGGAAGTTGATATTAATATCATTCTAGTCGAATTTACTTCAACACATGTGAAAAGAGCAATTTTTTTAAGTGATTTAATTAGTGTTGTAATTAATTTTAAAATGTTATTTAACAATACATTTTGTTTTAAGCTCTTTTCAAAATTGAAGTGACATTCTAACTTTCAAATTGTTAATGTAGGGGCTTCATTTTATGAGTTAGTTGTATAAGTAAATAGGGCCTTCGTAAGCATTGCTCCACCCCTATTTCTAGGTTATTTAGATCAAAAGGAGTATAAATAAGAATTTGCTCTGATGAGAGTCTTTTGGGCTAAAAGTATAGATGCAACACATGTCCTTCTCATACATGTGCGGTGCTAAATATGACATTAGAAATGATGAGAAGTGGATCGATGAGATTCGAACCCGTGATCTCTTGTCATGTTGACTCTGATGTCATGTTAAGGAACCAACTCAAGCAAAAGTTTAGGTTGATAACTAAAACTCTAATAAGATATGTTTTATACTCTAACATAGAAAACGATATTGAGAAGTGTTCCAAAAGTATTAAAACTCATGTCTAACAATGCTTTTGTGAAAGAAATAACCCAATTTATATCATCAATGGAGTGGATCACATAAATGAAATTGTCGTTACTGCTGAACTTTTAAAATATTTCGAAAAATAAAACAGCTAGTTTTTTGAGAGACCATCTATTTGAGAGACGTTTCTCAGACTCAGCCCATTAAAATGTAGTGGCTACTTACATTATTCTTAATATCTACTTATTGTACCTTTAATACCTACTTATAATATTATAATTGTCTACTTACATCATTTTAAATTTCTATTTATATTATTTTTAATGTCTACTTACAATATTTATAAAATTATATATTGGGCCGTCCCAATTAGAGTGGTCTCTCAAAGAGACCGTCTCTCACAAGAATTTGTGAAAACAAAATCAGATGTACATCACTCTTAATGGAAGAGCATGTTTGTATATCATCAGAAAGCCCAATGGGGCAAGATAGCATAGAGCACACATTCTATTAGGCTAACCATTGTAAATTTAGTGACTTAAAGTGATTATTTATAATTTTAAACAGATCAATTAGAGAAATAAAGTAATTATAATGGTTCGTCTCATGGTGAAACAGTCTCGTACAAGACAGGCTAAAACATTAAACACGAGATGGTAAAAATACAAGAGTTATTCTTTGGAGAGACTGTCTTTCGGTGAGACGACCTCAAAACAAGTAGCTCATATGCTAATAATTGTATTAATTGAGCTATTCAATCTGTGTATAAAAAGCGTCTCACGATAAAGCCGTCTAACACACAAGAATTTGTGAAAATATAAAACTAAGCCCAGTAGAGAGAATTTGTATAAAATTGGCCAATAGGTAGGTCCAATGGCTTCAGTAAAACAGACGATTTGGGTTTCAAGATGAACAACACCATTTCGGAATTTGTGTCAACACATTGAATATCAATTTTAGTTTTATTTGATCAACCCAAATTCATGTGAGAGATGGTCTTTATGAGAGATCATCTTTAATTAGGTTGACTTAAAAAGGAAAATATAGTGTAAGTTTTTCGGTAGGAATTAAGAATATTCTAAGTAGGTATTTAGAATATTGTAAATACTTAAGTACTTACTCGGTGGGCATTAAATATATTGTAAGTAGGCATTAAGGATATGGTAAGTAGGTTAAATTTCTCGGTAGGCATTAAGAGTATTGTAAATAGGCATTTTAAGTACTTTTTCGGTGGGCATTAAATGTGTTGTAAATAGGCATTAAGAATACAGTAAGTGGACATTAAGGTTAAATGGATTGGGCCTGAAAGACGTCTCTCAAAAAGACGGTCTTTTAGAAGACCAGCTGTTTGATGAATTACATCTTCATTGCTTTGAATTAGTGATCTTTAATAGGAGTATTTAAACTTTGTTGTTTTTGCAATAACATCTTAGCCAACGACAACTGATTTTCTTCCACTTACTCTCCCCCACTAAAATTATAACATAAGTATTCCATTTTAAAGCGACTTATTCGCAACCCTTTTTCTTCTAGAATCGACCTCCAATTCTCTAGCCTCGCGTTGACTTATTCATTAGTCATGGCTACGAGCAAAACATTGTCAACAGATAACATGCATCAAGAAACATTTTCACGAATATATTTGAATAACTCATCAAATATTATAGAAACTAAAGGGGCTTAGGGTCGATCTAGCCATACATCCATAATTCACCATACATATCTTGTATTACTTTAATATACTCCCTTAAATATTATTCCATCAGCCTCGAGGCTATCCAAGATCACATCTAAGAGAAGCAATTGCATTTGGGAATCATGTGTTGTAACAAGAGCAATATAGAGCTAATAATAATGATAACATAAACAATAATAATAATGATGTATTGTTGGTGCTACACATAACATGTAGTCTAAGACAAACAACTCCCACAAGTGCAATCATACATGTTATCATTCCTTTTAAACACTTTCCTCTTTTATTTTGTCATACTTCAATTCATAACTAACTAAATCCCATCATAAATCATAATATTTGTCAGTTACATCCTTTTCCAACTGTGTGATCCTAATTGAAATACTCTTAACAATTTTATTTGATTGCCATATTTGCTCTTCTCCCTACCAAATGGTTCATAAGAATACAGCCAGTCAAAACTTGTCGCTTTCACAACAAGGATACTCCACATAAGCGCAATACAATTCCACCACCTTTGCTTACCTCTTAAAGCACCCTACCTCTCTTGCACTTAATTATTCTATCTTCAACCCTAATTTTTACAACAAAAAATTCTCCTCTTTTACTTTTTAGTATTCACCACTATTGAAATAAGGAGTTTAGAAAAATTGATGTGTATATATTTTTATATAGGAAAATATTAAAGGTTAAATATTATCATCATACTCAGTATATCGCGCCCATATAAATAAATCATACCCATGAAAAGGATGTAACCAAAAAATCTCTCCGTTCGAGAAAGACCTACAAACAAAAGCAAAAAAAGACAAATAAGACAAAGAAAAACACCACAAGACAATATAACATAAAAATTAAGGCTTATAACTAATAACATACATAAACAAAGAATAAAAAAACAATCATAAAAGTCATAACAATAAACAATAATAATTAAGAAGAAAATATGAAGCTTTAAATCAATAAAACAATAAAAAAAATTCAAATACTTATTATGAAATATTTGATTAACTATTATACTACTATGATCTCGTTATATGAAGTATAAGATGAGGGAATTGAGAATTTCTATCAAATTTCACAAAGTTAAATGTCTTATTAATGCTTTCAAGCTTCTTGATCTCCCTAAGTGTTATTTTTAATAAAAAGGTCTTATTAAGGATTTCAAATATCTATTATAAAATATTTAATTCTTTTATACTTTATGTTTTTTGATTCTTCATATCTTTTATTGTGCATCAATATGAATAAAACTTACACTAAAATGATCAATAAGATTTTAAGAGTAATCAATAAATAGAGTCAAAATAGCAAATTAGATAATTAAAGTGAATACGCAAATCATATATCTACAAAAAGAATAAACATATATATATATATATATATGTCCACCAATTACATTGAAGGGAAAAGCATAAAATTTTAAACTTGTTGAACATTCAATCAATGGTATATTTTACTCCTTAATTTAGTAAGATGGTTAATAAGAGTGGTTGTAACACATGTTAGTTACTCACTTTTATTGATTATATAATGATTGAATAAAATATTAATTAAATTATCTCAAGAGATAATAAGAATGCTTGTTTAAGAAGAATGTCTAAATGTGAGCCATGCTAAGGTGGTGGTCTCAATCCTTATTCATTTAGTCCCCACTATACCTAAACCAATTAACACTCTTTTCCCACTCAATAAAAATCAATCTTGTGTACTTCACCTCAATTGTATCCAAACAAATTCTAAAAATGATTCCTTCAACAGCTCCGGTTACTATACTTGTAGCAACTCCCTTAGACATTGATGATGCTAAACACCTCCTTAATTGGGCTATTTCTATTTTTTCTCATCCTAATTACACCATCATAGCCTTACATGTTATAGGTAATTAGTTTTGTTAATTAATTATGTTCATAGTTTATTATATATAAGTCATACACTAATTCTTTATTGAGATTGTCTCATCATGAAACGGCCTTAATTGGGTCAGTTCAAAGTTTTTTTAAAAAAATTCCTCTACGTACAATTCAAATTTTATTGTTTTTGGTTTTTTTTTTTTTTTTTTTTTTGCTAATGAATTGCTTGTATCCTGTATGGGCTCATACAAGACTTATTGTATGTCATATACATGCAAATTTACTATGTTATCTTGTTTCTTAGTATGGAGTAGTTGGAAGTGATTTAGTTGCTTAAATTGATGTTAGCTTGTTCAAATGAAAATTACAGTAGGGAAGGAGCCTAAGAAACTTGTACCAAAGTCAAGAGACTACAAACAATATCGTAGAGCCAAATCTTTTGTTCTGTCTGTCATGGGAGAGTTTGCCAAGACTTGCCAATGTAAACAGGTACGATACTCTTCATTTTTTCGAAATGTAATATAACAATTTAGTTGTCACATTACTATTACGTGTATGAGTAGAGAAAAAATCATGGGCGAAATAACTGGCAAGGGCCTAGCTTTGGTTAGGGGCGAATCAATGCCTAGTCAATGGTATCAACTGATAGCATTCAACTTATGTATACAATCACATATTTAGGGATACTAATATGTGTGGGTTAAGTTAATATGAGCTTTGATATATGATAACATTGACCCAAGTTCAACCCCTTATTAACCACATTTTTTTAATATTATCGACATTATTTAATTTTATTTTAGATTTGCCACCACTACATGCGGCTCACTCTGGCAGCCCATTATTCTAAAAGTTTTACGCATTGAGATTTTTTATTATAGAACTTTTTTTACTGCAAGTGGTTAGAGGATCAAGTTTTCATAGCTAACAAACTTTTATTAATAATTTCGCTTTATAAATTTTCAGTCGTCGTAATTTTTATTTTTTTTACTTCCTCCCAAAATGATTCATTTTTTCAAGGTAAAGCTAATATATTTTTTTTCCATTTTTGGTTTTTATGTCGAATTATATTTGTATAGATGCATTTAGAGGCTAGGGTAAGATACAGCTCAAGCATAGGAAGTGGCTTAATCGACGAAACCAAGGCAACCAAAGCAGAATTTCTTGTTCTCAAGGGGTCTAAACTTAAATCAAATCGGTATGTATTATGTGCATTTATCATATATCATGCATATCATGTTATTATTTCTTATAAATTTTATTTTTAATCTCAATTATTGTAAAGAAAATCAACTCAACTCAACTCAATCAAATCAACTCTAACATGCCCCTTCGTAGTCACACGAGAGTTAGCCCTTTAGGCTAGAAGTGTGGATGCAGCAAGGCCCTCCTCATACTTAGTGCGAAATACTCCACTTAAACTCGTAACCTTTTGTCACGTTAGGCTCTGTTACCATGTGAAGGAACCAACTCAACCAAAAGCTTAAGCTAATAATTAATACTCCTGAATATGTTATAAACTCTAACGATTACGACAAACTGAAACAGACCAAAAGGAGAAATTACAAAGTATTGCATAAAACATGCACCAAAAGGATGCTCAATCATCTCAATTGGACAACTACCAAATAAAGAACCATTACATGCATCAACTTTAAAAGAAAGTTCATTAGAAGAGAAGAAATCTCCAAAGACAGTTCTAAATGGAGTTGAAGAAGAATTTGCAACTAGTACGGAGGATGATAACTCAAGCTTTGGTGAGTCGAGCAACTCTGATTCATCACCACCGCCACCACCACCACACCCACCAATGAAAATGGTATTGGTAAAATCAACCAAGTATAAGGAGTCCACATTGCGACGGGTTGCTTCATTTTTCTTGAAGAACACGACAAATGGAACGAGGAAAAACAATAATACTAATAGCATTGTTGTTAGTGAAAAGCGTCCACAACCTTCTTTGAAGTACTTCAGCTATGATCACATCTCATTAGCTACCAACCATTTTCATCCAGGTAATTTTTATGAACTAAAACTAGGTTCTTAGTCATTACATTTTATTTTTTATTGCAATTTATTATATTATTAAATCATTTATATTTTGAATTATGCATAATTAAAAATCTTTAAAATTGAATATAAGAAAATACACGATTAAATAATTCAAACCAAGTCTCTCTTGACTATATTATTTCTTACACACCAGCTACAATATAAAATAAATTTAAATAACATAAGGTGTCAAAAATATTTATGTAGCAACTATATCAAAGGGAGGTAGTATATATTTTACCCTTTTCTTATTTCTTCATGTGATATTTTATGATCTTGTCCTCCATACAAGAAAGAAATAGGTGAGAAAATGAGCTTGCACTTACATCATGTGAAATGTCAACATCAAAAAAGTCATACCAATGGTCTCAAAACTCTTAAGAGAGTATAGGGTTATTTTGAACATGATTGTATGTAACCTTTACATAAAATGATATTAAATGTTAATTTTTACATAATTTGTGATTTTGATAATCTTTGTTTTTAGGCCTTAAATTTGTGAAAAAAAACTACAAAATAAATAGTATTTTAAAAATTATGTATATTTTCTCCATACAATATTTAGCAAATGTTTTAACAACATCTACTAGTAATGGATGTTATTGATATTTAGCCAATTTCCTAAGAGATCGTCTTGATCGTCTCTCTGAGAAACATCTCTCAGGCCTATTTCATTACGTAATGCTTACTTACGGTATCCTTAATGTATACTTACATCATCCTTAATGCATACTTATCGTATGTTTAATGTCTACTTACAATATCCTTATCAGACTCAGCCCATTAAAGCTTTATGTCTGTTTATAGTATCCTTATTGTCTACTTACATCATTCTTAATGACTATTTATCGTATCCTTAATGCCTACTTATTAGTGCCTACTTACAGTATCCTTATCAAGCCCAACCTATTAAAGCTTAATGCTTATTTACTGTATCCTTAATGCCTGATTACCGTTTCTTTAATGCCTACTTGCAATATTTTTAATGCTTACTTACGGTATCCTTAATGTCTACTTATATAATCCTTAATGCCTACTTACCGATTCCTTAATGCCTACTTACAATATCTTAAACGCCTACATGAGGTATCCTAAAACCCCACCGAGTAAGCTTACAGTACTTACTGTACATTTTCCTTTTTTGAAAAAAATATAATAGATTTGTCCAATAAGAGATAGTCTCTCAAAAAGATCGTCTTACACAAAAATTTGTGTTTGATATTATCGTCGCAATACAGGTACATCATCATGCTTGTAGATGAGTTTTATTATGACAGGAAACACACATTAGAAAACACAAGAGAACTTGTTTTGCACTTAACATACGATTAATTATTATTTAACTACAACTAAAATCTCTATTTCATGCGTTGTTGTACAACTAATAGCTTGTTAAAGGGGCAAGATCACAAGTTTTTACCATTCATATCATTGGAAGACAAATATTACATACTATATAGTAGTAATAAATAAGCAAATTAGACAACAAGTGCGTGTTGCAAGTTAAGAGATACTCCATCTGTCCCCTGATTTTGCTCTAATCATTTTTATTGAATTTGTCCCATTACTATTTAACTATATAAACAGATAAATTTGTCATTCACCTTATAATACACAATAAGATCCAGTGATCCACACAAGAGGATAATACAATGTACAAAAATCCAATAAAATTATATCCTGAAACCAATTAGTAATAGGAAGAATAATTATCTGTTAGTTAATTTTTCTCTAATTATTAAATGAGAAATTACATATAGGTTACTTTCCAACATAACCCGACCTATAATATCCCACTATAACTTACAGTTTATTTTTTTCTTTCCTACATCAAAACCTATAATTATCCCATTATATATATATTATATATATATATATATATATATATATATATATATATATATATATATATATATATATATATATATATATATATATATATATTATAAAGTTCAAGTGAGAACCATCCTTACATGAGAACCGTGAGAACCAATCCGGTTGACAAAAAAGTGTTACTTTTTTACTACAAAGGTGATACTTTTAGATAAAAAATTGTTACTTTAAGAAAAAGATTTAAAAAAAAACTCAAAAAAAAATATTACTTTTTATATAAAAAAGTGTTAATTTTCCAAAAGAACGTGTTACTTTGTATTTATATTTTTTTTTTGAAAGTAACACTTTTTTGTTAAAAAGTAAAAAAAAAATTTTAAAAACAAAATTAACATTTTTTTGCTCAAAAGTAACACATGTTCTATAAAAAAATAACACATTTTTATCGGAGATTTTGGTTCTCAGAGTTCTCATGTAAGCTTGGTTTTCACTGGAACTTGAATATATATATACATATATATATATATATATATATATATATATATATATATATATATATATATATATATATATAGGGTCGCGTTCAGGTGCAAACCACAGTTCTATGCAAACCGTGAGAACCAAAAAATGTGTTACCTTTTTTAAGAAAAGGTGCTACGTTTACACAAAAACTGTGTTACTTTTGTTTTTAAAAAAATCTGGTACTTTTTACCAAAAAACAGTAACTGTCAGAAAAAAAATACAAATCCAAAGTAACACGTCTTTCTGGAAAAAGTAACACCTTTTTATATAAAAAGTAACACCTTTTTATGGTTCTCACAGTTCTCATATAAGGATGGTTTTCACTTGAACTTCTCCTTTTATATATATATATATATATATATATATATATATATATATATATATATATATATATATATATATATATATATATATATATATATATATATATATATATATATATATATATATATATATATATATATATATATATATATATCCTGTAAAGTAACCTCTTAACCAGTATTCAAGCAAAGTGATCGATTTTGTACAATTTTAATCGTTGACCATACTTTTTACTTTTTACTTTCCTTTTTTGGTTATAAAATCTTTAATTATTTTTTTTTTCTCATTTAATCCCTTCTTTCCCTCCTCTCATTTAATTCCTCCAATGATAAAATTTAAAACCCCTCCTCATTTTACTCCTTAATCCGACCTCGTTTTGGTTGAATTAGCATCAAAGAGAAATGAGGTGATTTTTTTAAAAAATGAAGATAATTTAGTAAAAATTAAAATAGAAAATGAATTGTAAGGAGGTATTTAAAGGAGAAATAAAATATATGGATGAAATTCAAAGAAAGCTTGTTGATTATTATCCAAAAATATAAATGATGCAAAATAACGGATCAGAGGGAGTATAAGGCTAAAATCACAAATTTAAATTTTTGGTTGCGTTGATTGTTTGACACACTTTTCTCTTTCGATATGAAAGTCATAGTATCGCAAAATAAGTATGAACAATTGAAATAATCTCACTCATTTTGCATTATTTAGATAAAAAGTTCTTATACTGCACTTAAAGTTAAATGATTCAAAATCATGTAAAATAAATGGACTGAAAAAGGAAGTTGGTGGCATGGATGCAGAAAACATGGTGGGACAAGGTGGGTACTCAGAGGTATACAGAGGAGAACTGGGAGATGGAAAGAGCATAGCTGTAAAAAGATTAGCCAAAGACAACACAAATCCACAAAAAGAGAAGGAATTTCTAGTAGAATTGGGTATAATTACTCAAGTTTCTCATCCTAACACGGCCACCTTAATTGGTTACTGCATCGAAAATGGTCTCTACCTTATTTTCCCTCTCTCTTCCAATGGAAATTTATTCAATGTTCTACATGGTAATCATCTTTTCAATTTTTATTTCACATTTATATTCTTTATTGTTTTATATTTTCATATAAATTTATACTTTCTCCGTTTTATTATACTTGTTATTTTTGACTTTTATTCAATCTAATGTTTTATTTTAATTATCTGTATATTAAACTATACATATTTATGAAAAATAAAAAAATTTAATAATTACAAAAATATGCAAATAGATAATTTAAAAATCTCACTTGATTATATTTTTTCTCATACATTAGCAGCAATATATACTATAAAATAAACTTGCACGTTGAATGATGTCAATTACAAAAAATTAATATTATAAAAATATGCAATTAGACAATTAAAAAATCTCACTTGACACTATAAAATAAACTTGCACATTGAATATTATCAATAACTGTAATATAACAAGTATTTTTGAACGGAGGAAATATATACTGCACCCATTCCCATTTTGATGCAATATTTGTAATATAATAATTTGATCCTATACATACAATATTAGGGTTTTCATGCAACTTAATAGAATACCTTCTTAAGTGTTAATCTATATTATTATATAGTTAATTAAGAAGAAATGTTTACAAAGCAGGTGATACAAGCAAGCCACTTGAATGGGCTGTGAGGTACAAAATAGCAATAGGTGTAGCAAAAGGTCTTCATTATTTGCACAAATGTTGCAAACATCGGATCATACATCGTGACATTAAAGCTTCCAACGTTCTTCTTGGGCCTGATTTTGAACCACAAGTAAGATATAAACCACTACTTCTCCATCCATTTCATATAACACAAATCGTTGCGTCACACTTGGGGATAGATAATATAGGTCAGGATCCAACTAGACTTGGATCCATACGGACATAACGTATTTTTTTATCAAATCAAATAAATGAAAATTTCCAACATTTTAATTTTTCAAATGAAACATGTATTGACTCTTTTGATTTTTAATGTACAACAACTACTTATCAAATTACATAAAACCGAAAAAATTTCAAATTGAACAAATAAAAACACATATTAGTTTTTATATAACTTAAGAAAATATTAGCAAAAGAGTCTATAAGATTTGAGTCAAATTTTGGTCTCAAAAGTGTAAACCTAGTTCCGAATTTAGATTATAAGATTATGGACCCGAATCCAATACGAAACCCTAGGGTCAAAATATAGGTTGATCCATATCCTTGAATTAGGGTCGAATTGGGTCTGTTCTAGATCATAGGGTCCAAGATCCATGCCCATTCCAACGGTACATATTATAAGATATAGTTTCTTTTTAAGACATGTCTCATATATAGCTTATATAATTCATTTAAGAAAAATTTGCTCAAAATAATCTCAAGAATCACTCGTTGGCCACAAATAACCTCAACTATCACTTATTTTTTAATAATCCCAACTATCACTACAGTTTGTTCATAGCATACGCCTTCCTCTTATTACCGGTTACAGCCGATTAAAATTATACTGTTGGTATCGTCTTGCCCCTTCCTTCTATTTAAATGTTTTTTCTTCTTTCCAATTACTCCTCTCTCCATTGATAAACCTTAAAACCCCAAAAAATTAAATTCAAAATTTTGCTTTCTCTTCCAAATTCGAACATCATTTTCTTTCTAAGTTTTCTCCCATCCTTGTCATTTTCATTACACTCTCATAACTGTTTACCCTTTTCAACCCAAATTCAAATTGCAGGCAAGCTGGATTCTTAAAAAATAAAGAATGTGCATATTTTTAACTTCGGGTCTGGGTCATTTTATATGGTACAACATTGACCACCAACAATTTAAGCCATTGTTTTGCCATTTGAATTTACCTCCAAACCATAACTTAGCAGTGAACTTATCAAGTGTACAATCCTAAACCAAAAAAAAAAGGAAAAAAACAACATACAACAAACAATAAAAAATAACAGATTTAACAAAAACTTAACCTAATTGCAAACAAATTAAGAAAGAAAAAACGAACATACCATTGAAGGACCTCAATCCAACAGCTTCAATTGATCTTCTGTGCTTTGATTGATCTTTTGTGCTTCGAAAGATTGGAATTTTAGGGTTAGAAATTTGATTTTGGGGATCAGATTTAGGACTATAGAGGGAAGTAGGTGTGGAATTATGAAGGGAATTAATGGAGAAAGTTCCTGAGTACATGAATTAAAGACTATAACAGAATAAAAAAAAGAAAAAAGAAAATAAAAATATTTTTACTTGTTGTAACCGGTAATAAGAGGAAGGGGTATGCTATGAATAAACTATGATGATAATTGGGATTATTTAAAAATAAGTGATAGTTAAAATTATTTCTGACCAATGAGTAATAGTTGGAATTATTTTGAGCAAATTTTCCGATGCAAAATAAGTAGATGGACTCATTACTCTTAGGGGGACTTGTCACAAAAATAGTTATTTTAATAAAAATATACTCAATTATGATTACATAGTTGTTATCAATGGTTTTTACTCAAATGATAATAATCAGGACAAAATTAGGTAGCTAGTGACATCTTCTTTATACTTAAAATCAAATTATTCAACAAATCAACCAAAATCAATTTTGATTAGCAAATTAAAGTCAATTTTTGTTTTCTTACAATTATTTCAGTCACAATTATTATAATCTTGATTTGATCGGTTAAATTATTTATAACTAATTAGATTAGAGTTAGTTAAAAATATGTAGGAACTGTTTTTCCTACATATTTTTAACTAACTCTAATCTAATTAGTTATAAATATTTTAACCGATCAAATCAAGATTATAATTTTCAATCCAATTAACTAATATCACCTTTTAATATATAATTCGAACACAAATTTTGTACAACTTGATTTGTTGACAAGCTTAGTTATAATGTGACTTGTTCAATTCTATTATATTCAATTCAGATCAATTAGGTTTAAAATAATATATCCATTACATAATTCAAAAAAAAAAAAAATCATATCATTCTTATGTATGATTGTAGATTACAGACTTTGGACTAGCAAAATGGGTACCTAGCAACAAGTCAAACCAACATGCTTACTTACCGATTGAGGGCACATTTGGATACTTAGCACCAGAATATTTCTTGCATGGAATTGTAGATGAGAAAACAGACGTTTTTTCATTTGGTATTCTTCTTCTAGAGATTGTAACCGGTCGAAGACCAATTGATTCTTCCAAACAAAGCCTCTTACTTTGGGTGAGAATTTTTCTTTAATAACTTTACAATATCTTCTTGTAGTTGATTTGTTTAAAAAAAGTATTGATTTGTTTAATTAATTTAATTAAAGAAGAAAATACAATAAAATAATAATAGCACTACTTTTTTAATAGGAATAATAGTACTACTTAATTACTTAGATAGAATAATTAATAATAACAAAAAAATTCTACTAGATAGAAACCCAAAATCAGTAATTATCGAATAAGTAGTCATTATATCATTAATTATGTGAAAGTGTTGATATAGATTATATGAAGATTTACATGTGTTGTTAATAAAATATTATATTTTTTGATATTTGATTCAAAAATCGAATAAATTAACTTTTTTAGGCTCTTAAAATAACGGGGTTCTGAGCCGTCGCTCATGTTGTTTATGCAGTTGAGCTGACACTAGCCAACTAACACAAATTATCACATACACTTTTTTTTAGATTGTCTCACCGAAAATTAGTCTCTCGATCACAAAAGTAGCTCACACTATATTATTTTGTAGTATTTTGATTTTTTACCCCTACCCCATTGTTTCAATCAATTTGCTAAACTAATTTATTACGCATTTAATATTATATACATAATTCAAAAATTTTGTCTTATTCTCCTGATAAACCAGTCATATCTTGGTGCATAATCTTTTACTAGGCTATGCCTCTAATGGAGTGCGGAAAAATATCAGAGCTGGTTGATGCAAGATTAGAGGGTGAATATGATAAAGAGCAATTGCATAAAATTGTATTAACTGCTTCTTGTTGTGTGAGACATTCCTCTTCATGGCGTCCTTCAATGACTGAGGTACATTTCCTTAACCTATTATCATTCACAATTCCTCATATCCATTTTAAATATCTCATTTACTTGATTTCTTTAATTATACTAAATAAAAATTCAATAATTTAAATTAATATAATTTACATTAAAAAATTATAAAATATAATATTTTAACTTACAAATTGAAAATAAAATATAAATCACGATTAATTAGTGAATATTGCAAATCCTAAATAAAACACATAAAAGGGGATAAGAGGGACTAGAACTTTCAAACCAAAAGGAATCTAGACTCGGACTAATATTCGTTATGGGCCTAAATTTCCAAAAAAAAAAGTCATAATTAATTTAGACGGTCTTTTGAGAGTGATACCGAATCCATTAAAACATACGGCTCGTCTAATATGAGACAGTCTCATCATAAGACGGGTCCATATAATTAGCTCATTTCTTTAATTGATTACTTTAAGATAGTAAGTGATCGTTTTAAGGTTATAAGTAACCACTTTAAAACTGTAAAAAAGTGAATATTTTAAGATTGTAAGTGATCATATTAACGTTATAAGTGATCACTTTAAGACAAAAAGTGTATATTGGGCCAATCCAATAGAGATGGTCTCACCGTGAGACCGTCTCATTTAAGAACTTGTGTAAAACATAATGGCTACTCTTACTCTACCTTTCCTTTATGAGCCAATCCAATCACGGATATTCTTTCAAAGAGACTATCTATCACAAAAAATTGTGTAATTAATTTTAGCTCGTCTTAGACCGTCTCACCATGAGACGAGTCCATAAAAGTAAGCCTATTTCTCTAAGTAATCACTTTGAGAAGTGGAAGTGATTACTTTAAAATTATTAGTGATAACTTTAAAAATATATAATGTTATATTTAAAAATAAATGTATATTAGGCCAACCCAATTAAAATGGTCTCATCGTGAGACCGTGTTGTATGAGAATTTGTGAATTAATTTAAGCTTAGAAAAAACCTAAAAATGATCGGATCAAGTATTTATCTTTTCAATTTGAAACTACATTTTGTTGTAAAACTTTAATTATTTTATTTTTGAGTCACATGATATTCTAATGATCAAATAAAATGATTTTAAGCTGAAAATTATGGATTGACTCTAACCGTTAAAAGTTTTCATTTAATACTCTTATGATAAAAATTTATTTTTAATATGTACAAAATTAAAGATTAATTTTCTTTCTCCTCTTTCTGATAGGAAATTCACATTAACCTGAAATTTTTGGGAAAAAAAATTAAAGAATTACATAAATGCTATTATAAATGGGTATTTCAAAATTTCAATTGGTGTGTGATGTGCATAGGTGTTGGAGCTTCTATCAAATGGGCAGGAGTCGGAGATTGCTAGGGAATGGGGTATCTTGAAAGGTTCATCCGAAGAAATAGATGATTATTCTATGGTTTTTGGATATAACGTCCCTATCGATAAAGATTTAGAGAAAGCAATTGCGGCTCTAGAAATTTAGAAAACTTGTTATTTTCCATAATTTTAATATTACTAATAAATTAAACTTTTCTTTTATTGGAACGGGTTTGTGAGATAATTATCATTTATAAAGAATATACATGTATATATTTTTGTGAAAAACCATGGATCATTTTGTAAAATGTTTTATTTATTCATCTCTTTCTGATCAACCTATCTCTTATTTATAATCAAAATTTCATGACCATGAAAATGACATGATATATTTAATAAAAAGTTACACTACAAGTCATTTACTAAACTTCTCACCTAAATAAATCACTTTAAAGCCTATATTTTAATATAGGTATGCTCAATTTGTGGTTGACATTTGATGGCAATGCATGATTGGACTAGCGTTGAATTTGAGTATTTGACAAATTTTAAGTATGGATTATCATCTAATTAATATGTTTGTATGGAGGGGGTTGTTATTTGCCAAATTGAAGAACTATAAGTGTTAAGTGTAGCCCAAAATTTTTGGCCCACTAACAATTCTATTTTGTAGGAGTACAAAATATTTTGGCCCACTAACATTATATACATTATTAGTTTCATAAATTCTTATGAGAGACAATCTCTAATTGGACCAACTTAGTATATATTTTAAAATATTATAAGTAGGCATTAAGAATGATGTAAGTACACATTTAAGATATTGAAAGTAGGCATTACGTATACGGTAAGTAACCATTAAGGATAATGTAGGTAGACATTAAGAAAACAGTAAATAGGCATTAATCTTTAATGAATTGGGCTTGAAATACGTCTCTCAAAGAGTCGATCTCTCAAAATACTAGTTGTATTAGTTTTGTTAGGAAATTGCAAACCACATGCTCCAAGAACTTTAATACTGTTCTAATTTTATTAGGAATAGGTAGATTATTGAATTAATTGGATAATAATTGGGTATAATCATGCGGGTTTTACATTGTATTTGTCTTAGTTGGAACGGGTAAGAATATGATTATATGAATCTTAATGGGTAGTAGATGGATATGAGTATGAAAAGTCTTATTTATCATGGATAATGGGTATATACTGAGTATGAGGTCTTACTCACTTTGACTCGTAGCCACTCAACACACCTTTTACCCGTCGGTGCCATATCTACAATAATATATACTACTTTATGTTAATTTTACATATTTCTATTTAAAACTATTGACCAAAAACTATAAGTATGTTGATTTTATCTTATTAAATTATAAGATTTATAGAAATATAAATGTATAATTTAATTTGTAAGAAATTTCGATTGTATGAAGCATATATTATACACAAACATGGAGTGAATGTCAAATGGGTGCGTGGAGATGAGTTTCAGTGCATATCTCAGATGGCAGAGGTGAGTACAAAAAATTTACCACTCATGGATAATATATTAGTGGAGGTAAAAAACTTTTAAATGGATAAATATGCGGAGGGAATACTATCAGCCAAATTTGTCGTCCATACGACCTATGTCTCCCAATTCAAAGATAATTAACTGTTTGGTTACCTTTAGAGCTAGTCTTAGTATAAGTTTGGATTGAACAAAGGTATTGATAGTTTGTTATATGGAAGGCAGGGTTAATAAAAAATATTTTTTTACTTATAATATTGTAAAAATAGCACTATTCATTTATCATTCATTATTCAATATTATTTTTTAATCTATAAGTTAAAATATAGTTAAATGAGATCTTACACTAGTGGAAAAAACCTCATTTGCTGCGGTTTTTTGGCCATTATTTGCTGCGGTTTTGGCCCCAAGCAATAGTGATAGCAGCAAATAGCTTATTTTAAATGCTGCGGTTAAAAACCGCAGCAAAAAGGGTATTATTTGCTGCTGTCAACCCTTAACCGCAGCAAATAAAGAGGAGTATTTGCTGCGGTCAGCCTCAAAATCGCAGCAAATAGTTTTTTTTTTTTTTTTTTTT
This sequence comes from Amaranthus tricolor, assembly GCF_026212465.1. NCBI lineage: Eukaryota > Viridiplantae > Streptophyta > Magnoliopsida > Caryophyllales > Amaranthaceae > Amaranthus > Amaranthus tricolor. Next base: position 20,893,839 of record NC_080052.1, on the reverse strand, counting down.
TTTTTTTTTTTTTTTGCTGCTTCAGGAGGTGCTCCCCACATGCCGCGGAGTTGTTAATTTTTTTTTTTTTGCTGTTTTCGTTTAATAGTATTAAATAATTCAATAATGTACAATGTAATAAACAATGATTAATCCAATGATAATCACCAATAATCTCTTTCTAAACTCTCGATCGTATATATAATATAATAATATGTACATCATATACAAATTAAAGTCCTAATAAATCAAAAGGTGCTTTTAAACTTGACACAATTACTTTTAAACTTACTCTAGTCATAAAAATAATGAATACTTGACTCCAAAAAGAGTGTCACACATCAAAAGCTCTCGGTTTTTGAGATTCAATCTTACATGTTTCATATAGAAAGCAGCTTGCGAAAGTGAATAGTGGATTCGACGAGTTGAGAATTTTTGTCCTTCGAATAAACATCGACATGGCAAACTATCAATCTGCAAATCCAACGAAACACAAATAAGCATTAAACTCATCCAAAAACATAATTAATTAACATCCTAGAAGTACATTAGAATACCAACTTAATCCTAAAAATAGAAAATGAATAATACATTATCAACAATCAATCACCAACAATCACCAAGGAACTTGATCATTCACAAACATCACGCGTTCAATCTTAAATCTTTATAAACATAAAAATAATGACACAAAAGCAACAAACCTTTTGAACCTGATTGAAGCTAAAAGAATTGTTCATTAGCTAAAAGATATCTTCTTGTATTTTATAAGTAATGTATATAAATCTCATTTCATTTTGAGGTTCTTTAAATCTCTTCAATTTCTTAGCCGATTTTCGATAAGCAAAAGCCACTATCCTACTTTCAAATTTCTTCACACAGATAATAAAGCAAAGCAGGTTTAATACTAGCAAATATAATTAAATTACATGATTATAATCTTACATGATGTCGTTTACAAGAACAACTACCCATTGAACCATTGATACCACATACATAAATAATTATTCACATTCAAATATACAACTACATATATACATAATTAAATTATTCACATTCAATCTACCCTAAAAATCCTACTTAATTAAAATTATTCACATTCAAATATTCAAGTACATACATAAGTAAATTATTCACATTCAAATATAAAATACATACCTTGGTAATGAGATATGATAATTTTGTTTCTACAATAAGATTATGTAACCTACAATGAAAAACAAAATCAAAATTAGTATAAAAAAAGACTAAATCCTTATTAAAACACAATGACTTGACAAAGAACAAGACTAGCCCTAATTTCGTGGCTTTTGAAGGAAAAACAACAATGGTGGGTTGAAGAACTTAAACAAAGATGGAAAAGGAAATTCGTGCAATTGGTGGTTATTGAAGCAACAAATCTCAACAACACGGGAACTTGAAGAACTTAGACAAAGTCGTTGGGTTTGGAAGATGATGAACAAAATGAAGAGAAAACACAGTAGAGTCATATGATTTAAAAAACTTAAAGAACTTGAAGAGATTTTTCGTAAGTTTTTGAAGAAATTTTCTGAAATTGGAGAGTTTGAAGAAGAAGACAGTCGTCGTCGTGAGTTTTTGAAGAAAGTTATTTTAGGGTTTTAAGCAATTGAACGTCAAAACGCGTTTTTTATATTTTTTGAACCAACTACTTGCTGCAGGCTTTTTAAAAAACCGCATCAAATACCCATTATTTGCTGCTGTTAAAAGAAGCCCGCAGCAAATAATAGTTTTTTTTAAAAAAAAGAAAAAATTTTGCTTGGTCAGGTTGCACTCCACGAGCCGCGGAGATCTACGCGTGCCACGGAGTAGGGTTTGTCTGCCTTTAAAGTTTTTCTTCACTTTTTTTATTTTTTATTTTTTTAATACTTATTTGCTGCGGTCATTCAATAACCGCAACAAATAATGCTTATTTTTTATTTATTTATTTTTTTTTATTTAATATGCACTTATTTGCTGCGAGCCATAGCATAACCGCAGCAATTAATTGTGCTACTGAGTATTTGCTGCGGTCACACCTTAAAACCACAGCAATTAATGGTTTTTTTTTCTAATTCTTTTTCCTATTTATTGCTGCGTATATACAAAAACCGCAGCAAATGATACGCAACAAATACGTTTTTTTTCCACTAGTGTTATTTGATTCGTCTCAATGTAAAGATTATTAATATCAAATTTTTATAATTTTTTATTATACGTAACTAGAAATATTAACGATTAAAGCATTGCATTAGACTGCGTGAAAAGTCAAATATTACAAGTATTTTAATTACAAATTGTTTATTTTTTAAAGTGATAACAATAAATAACTATTTTATTTAATTAAACTAAGTATTAATTTGCTCAACTAATTAAATTAACAAACAAAAATAATAAATTAAGAATGACGCTACTAAGTTACCTAGATTCAATTAATATTAATGAAAAAATAAAAAATATCAAACAATACCCACTAACTAGTAACCAAAATTAATAATTAAAACTCAAGTACACATTATCAAAGTAATAAATTTTCATTATTTATTGAAAAGATCGACATAGATTATATGAAAATTTTCCCATGTTGCTCTTCTAGGTAAAAATACTATTTTTTTAATTGAAAAGTTCAAATAAATTAAAAGATTTTAGGCCCTCAAAATAACGGCCCTAAGTCGTGGCTCATGACGCTCATATAGTTGAGTCGGCCTATTACATCTACTCACCGAGTTATTTACACGCGTGAGATGACAATTAACTATAAATTAATAAATAATTAAAAATATTTTTAATACGTAATTGATGAATTATAAATATATTGTCTTTAATATTTTCATTGCTATCATAGATAGTTAGTTTATTTACCCGGCAAAGTTTTTTGCGGTAGGGATGAGCTAAAGGAAAATGGACGCACCAGTCTTTTGGGTCATTAAGTGCACATGGATATACTAGTAGATAGTACTAATCGTACTCGCTAGTAAAAATATATTTCTTTTATTCTACTCATTACTCTCATTTATTTATATTATTGTTCATTTATTATTTTTAATTTGTATTTTATTTTTAATTTATAACTTAAAACATAGTCATATATGATCTTATTTGATTCGTCTCGTCTCAATACAAAGATTATTAATATTGACTTTTTTATAATTTTTAATAAGAACAATTAGAGATATTAATGATTTAAATGTTGCCTCGACAAGTATGAAAAATTAAATGAAACTGATGGGTTGAATAAGAGGTAGTAACTAGTAAGTATTACTTCCTCTATTTCTTAAAGATTTTCTCATAAAGAAAGTTTACAGGAATTAAGAAAACTACAATTTTTTATATTATTGATGTGGGTATATTATTTTATTAAATAATAAATTTGATGAAGGAAAAGTGAAAATCATAAACAATTAAAAATATTAAAATAAAGTTAGTGAAAAACAGAGGATCACAACTACTTAAAAAAATATTTTAATAAAGTTAATGAAAAACATGTCGACACCATTTAGCAATATAAAAATGTTAGCATGAAATTAGTGAAAGATATATAAAGAACATAAACATTATTAAAATATCAAAAGAAGGATATAGTACAAGGTTAATTTTGTCCAAAATTTATGATGTTAATGAAAATATATTTTATGGGAACAACAAATATAACAATCCAAAATGACAAATAAGAATAACTTAAAAGGAATAAAATGGTATGTTTTATTTAATTTGTCTTATTTTTATTTTAGCTCATATAAATAAGTTTATTTCATTTTTATTTTTGATATATGACTTTATTACTTTTATTTTCTACTTCTATTCTATTACTTCCTCCGTTTCATTATATTTGCTGCACTTGACTTTTTACGTAATCCAATGTGTTATTTGGATCATTTATATATTGAACTATATACATCTAAAAATTATTAAAGGTTAATATTATGAAAATATGCGATTAGATGATTTAAACAAAATCTCACTTGACTATGATTTTTCTTATATATTAACTGCAATATATAAAATAAATTTGAATAATAAATAGTATAAAAACTCTTATATAGCGAATATTTCGGAACGGAAGATTTATGTTACATGTAAATATCTTACTATTTCCGGTATCCTCAAGTTCTTATCTTCTCTTGAAAAAGGAAAATTGATGGGACATTGGAGGATAGTGATGATTATGAGGAAGAAAGTACCAAAATGAATTAAGAGTACCGACAAAACCCGCCATTTGACACATCCATCTCAATCTCTCTCTTGTAAATGCTGCTACCCTCGTGGGTAGTGGCCCTCATTTTGAGGTCTTGCCCATCTTTGTCTCTTCGTTGGACCCTATTTCGCCTATGAATCTTCTTGGTCATGGAATCATTCGTTTAATAACTCAATAAAACTTTTTAAAGAAGCAAATCAACGTTCGATTAGAAGAATAAACGAAAATGCAAATAGATTTGAAAGATTTTAAATGTAGCAAATCAATGTTAGCATAAATTTCATTAATTAGCCCATCAAAATATCAAGCTTCATCATAGGTTAAAGAAGGTGGATTAGTGGTAGGTTTGTAACAAATAACTCAATAAAACTTAATCACATTTCATGATCATGAACAAAAAATCAATTCTCGTGAGGGTACCCCTACTCAACGACGCTCTGCACTTCTCAGGTTGGAATGTAGTTACTAGTTTTTCGACCAGAAGCAATGCGCCACATTGCCTGAGTGTGATATCAAATAAGTAATTGCAGGTTACTTAAGCTAAGAGGTCGTCCAAAAACGACGTGTCACATGGCCCGTGTGTCGTGTCAATTAAGTAATGCAAGGACACTTGACCAGTATGTTTTTTGGAACATAGGAAACTAAAGAGAACCAAGAGACTTGAGTGAAAATTGGGATCTTAGAACATCGATCGCTTGATTGGTATTTTTTTGAGCAGGTTGATATCATGAAAATGAGAAAAATAAATATTTTATATCTACAAGAGATAAAATAGTTGGAGATAAAGCCTAGTAGGTAAAATGTATGAATATAAATTATAGGGCTCGAGACAAGATAAAAATTATAATAGAGTTGGTGTTATTATGAATGAATAAATATCTAAGGATGTAATCCTAAATTCTAATTAAGGTTACCCAGAATAGTGTGTAGCCACCTAACACAAAATCCTTATCCTAAATGTTTGCCTTCAGTTGAGATTAAACGGTGACGATTGAAATAAGATATGCTAAAGTTTTTGCCGAGAAATTTTTTAAAGAAGCTGAATGGGAGATGACTTCGGATATAGAGCATACTTGGATAATTAAGGAAACATTTAGGAGAATCATCGGGTAGTTTTGGGGAAAAGAAATGAAATATTTTCCAAGATCATTACGACGTTAAGAACATAGATGAACGATACAAACAACAATGAACAAGACAATGTTTGATAATGTAAAACTAAGCAAAGAGACACAAAGATTTAAGGAGGTTCACCCAATGATGGCTATGTCCTCCGTCGTGTGTAGTTTCCGTTTATATTATATCAATGGAGTATAAAATACTCTTACAAATGAAGTATTACAATTGTGTAAGAGATAAAAATAAAAGGCTATGTGTTTGGCTTAGAGGTTGTGTTTTTTATCATGTGTTTGAGTGAGTATGAGAGCTCTATATATAGTATTAAGTACATTAATGTCAATTGCTCACTGAATACAAGATTAATATTGAATAATGAATGATATAAAACAGCTCCAAGAACTTGAAATGTCGATAAACAGCATCCTAGGCCCCCGCTCGACCGAGACTGGAACAAAGAGCTCGCTCGGTCGAGCGAGCTACAGACACCTTCTGGATGCATTCTGTCTGACCGCTCGACCAACCAAAAAACTCGCTCGGTCGAGCGACCATCAGGCTTCTTCTGTTAGAATTCTGTTCGAGCAAGCATCTACCAAAACCCTTTGCACTTCTTCATTAATCATTATTAACACCAATAATACCCATGAATACTCTACCATAATAAATCACACTTAAACACTATAATCATTAAGTTAACAACTTAATCTCCCACATTATCACACCCATTGGATTCCAAACCCAAGAGTCATACATGAATGCACTCATCAAATGTACACTCAAGTCACATAATTCATAACAAAAAATATACAATATGGTGAAATGAGGAGATCAAGATAGTTTACAAAGGAAAAGAAAATATGGTATCTTGCATTTGGAAAATTTAGGAATAAGGAAACTTAGCCAAGTATAACAAAATTAAAAGCAACACAATGTAGCAGTTTGCGAAGCAAAATTAAAGACTTTTAATTAAAAAGGTGTTTGACAAATTATATTCTAAAGGAGACACAAGTATAAGGAAAAAAATTAAAGTCTTTTAATTAAAGAGGTGTTGACAAATTTTTGTTTTGTTGGACTTTTTAAGTTTGATAAACACTTTTTAAAAAAAATATTATGGACAAATTTGTTAAAAAGAGGTGGCGACATATGACAAAAGTCAAGACAAACAATAAGTCAGTTTAAAAGTTTAAAGTTAGGTGTTATTATTAAGAACTAGTGTAAAAATTTGTATAATGCACGAATTTTTTTAGTATAAATTAATATAGAAAATATAAATTTTTTTTGAGGTTGGTTTATTATTTACCATAATAATATATCAATCAAGACTGAATTATACAAATTAGTAAATCAATAATATTGTATCAAACAAGGCAATTTCATGAAATTTAAATATTATTTTTTGGATGGAAATCATATGATTTATTATATATCATACTTTTGCATCTATCAATGCAGAATTATATAAATCATAATAATATTTTTGAATGGAAAGCGGATGATGTATTAGTCATATTATTGCATTAATCAAGGCAGAATAATAGAAATTAGTAGTTCATTAATGTATCAATATCTAATCAATATTCTATATACCATATTTTTACATCAATCAATGCAGAATCATATAAATCAAAATATTATTTTTAAATGAAAATCAGATGATTTATTATTTACCAAATTATTGCTTCAATCAAGCACTAATAATAGAAATTAGTAGTTCATCAGTATATTAATATCTCAATTTATATTTATTACTTAATTTAGGGTGTATGATTGCTTAATTTAGTGTAGAAATAAATAGATTGTCAAAAATATCACCATGTAAGTAAAAATGTTGTCAAGTAAACATAAATATCCAATAAAATCAATTCATTTGGCAGTGCTATTGTGAGAATGACATTAGTCATTTTATAGTCTTAAAAATATGTTGTATGATGGTAAAATTGTCTACATAGACCTTGAAATCTCACCTTAAGTGGAAGCAACTTGATACATTGGTGTAATAGTCTAATGTACTCATCTGACTCTTTCATTTTGTGTCATGATTTATTTTAAGTATATGGTATTAGGTGGTAATCGAAAATTGTGAAGAAAAATTAAAAAAAAAATTATGATTAATCTTTTAGTACCATGGGAATGACATGATACATGTCATGAAAACTTAAACTATAAATTATTTCTATTTCCACTATTTAATACTGATTACCAAACGACTGTTAATGCTGGTTCAAAGACAGGAAGGAGTAATGAAAAAAAGTAACAAATTTCCAAAAAGATCCCTGCGTAGAGAAGACAAAAATATCAGTCCAGTATTAATAATTTTTTTAATAGTACTTCCTCCGTTTCATATTACTTGCACCAAACCAACTTTTGCATTGTTCATTAATTGATGGTAAATTACATATTTTGGGCTATCATACGAGAAAAAAATAATGAGGGATCTTGTTTTATTCGTCTCGTTGCATATTTTCATAATTTTAAATTTTTATAATTTTTAGTTATATATAACTCTATATATAAGTAATCTGACAAACGAATTGAATTGTGCAAAAATTTATTTGATAAAAGTAACATAAAATGAAGAAAGTATAAAGTAGGAGTTTTTTTTTTTTTTTTTTTTTTTTTTTTTTTTTTAAGTGAGGAAGTAGGAGCATTAAGTAGCCAACAAAGGCATAATAGTGCGTGGACCTACTTGTCCCAGCTCGGTGCTTATCTTGTTGTTTTCGTTTTAGTCCCCAGTGGCCCAGTCCCCACCATCTCCTCTCGTAGTCAGAGCTATAGCCTATTGTCATAATTTTCCGAGTTTTATATTTTAATATCTAAATATTAAATAAAAGTATAATATAGAAAATAGTTAAATAATTTATCTGACAAACTAAAATTAAAAGTGGGAGGAATTAAATAAAAGAGAGTATTTCTCTTTACTAACTACCGGCAACTAGTTTTTTAATCAATATTCTATTTCACTAATTTTAATGATACTATGAAATTTGTTTTCTCAAATGATAATGTAGATATTGAAAAAGATATGTTTAGTAAAAATAGCCTTAAAGTTGAAGTTATATATAAATTGTAATCATAAAATTTAATATTTATTAATTGTAGTCGCTATAAATAAAATAGTATAAGCATGATAACTATGTTACCGGATTTTTGAATGACCTACATGTAAAAATTATTTTGCCCTTAGAATACTTTGATGTATTGTATTTAGTATTTAAAGATGTTTACAAGCAATGATTATGGAAATTAAAAAAAAATAGAGTATTTACACAATAATAATATCCCTAAGCAATACATGATATGGAGAATATAATATACTAAAAATACTCCCTTTATTTCACTGAAAAGCAGATATTTGCCTTTTGACACTATTTAAGTATTACTTTTAATTTGTACTAATTTGTTCTTAATTTATAAATTAAAACATAGTTAAGTGAGATCTTGTATGATTCATCTCAATACAAAAATTATTAATATCCACTTTTTATAATATTTCGTTATGTATAATAAGGAATACTAAGCATTGAATAAGTACATTGGATAGCGTGAAAAAGCAATTGTCCCCTCTTCATTGGAATGGAGATAGCATATAATTATATTCTAATACACCCCTTTAGTTAGAGCGAAAGGTTGATGAACGATGAGACTATCAAGAAAATCTTTTATTGATGAGGAAAATATTGTAATTCAAATTTTATTTTCTTTTATCTACTTTTCTTTTTACCAAGGACTTTGGTTTGACTTATAGCGAAATTCACTTGTCTTGGAAGGATATTCATATGCAAGTAGAATCGCTAATGTTAAAGGATCAATCCTCTTCTAGTGGCTAGATATTCCTCATTGGAGGATCGGCTATATCTTAGTCATCTAATAAGCATGCTTGTAAAATCGAATCAAGTACGGTTTCAAAGTTCATTGCCTTCGCTTCGGCAAGCCAAGACGCGGAATGGTTAAAGAGTCTTTTCTATAAGATACCCTTTGTTGCAAAACGCATTATCGGTAGTAAAGTCTATAGAGGTAATTGCAAACACATTGCACTTTGGCACAACCTAGTAAAAGGCTTATTAAAGATGGTGTCGCATTCTCAACTATGTGAGCACAAATGAGATCATAGTCAATGCTTAAAAAAGGTCAAGAATCAAATTTTTATTGAACATGTGTCAAATGGAACTGATGTATGTCTCTAAACACTTGTAAGGGAGTGCAATTTAACGTTTCATGTCATGTTATGTCTCAGATCAATGTGGTTATATTTTAGCTTGTTGTTAGTAAGAAATAAAGAAGATCTAAAGATTGAGGCAAGCATTTAAAAAGTTGTTTAGGTCTAAAAGGGATCAAGATGGATGTGTCTTGTTTTAATGACATAATTTTTAAGTAAGAACAATCTACATATATGTAAGTTTTCTACTCCAACGGAAGTCAGTCTGACATTATAAACTCTTAAAAAAACTTATGAATAGATGAAGACTCAAGCCTAAATGAGGCGAGAGATACGTAAGCTTTATATTTATGTGTTCCTGAATGGATCTGGTTTGACATGTTTAGTGAGGTTTAATAAGGCATTAGTGACACCAAAAATATTATCGAAAGAGGTGATAAAGTACTAGGTTTCAATTCAATCCTAGTGAAATTGTCATTGATGTACAAATAGGATTTGGATATATGCTAAGCATTTGAGTAATTCCCAAGTACTGATTGGTCATTGTGATCAAGTGTATGACATGAATTAGACCATTTGAATGATTGCAAATCGTGCAAAAAGGAGTTATACTGTCAGCTAATGGATTGCCAATGGCATGCACAATGCAGATACTACATAAAAACAGGGAATACAATGAGTCATCGGGCTGGTATTTGACGATTCATCAGTAAGTGTGGTGTTAGCTTTATATGTAATTTTATGGCATATGTATTTCTTGGGCGGTTACGTCTTGATAGTCTTGCACATATCAGAAATTATGCTGTAAAGTGAGAAGTTGGTTTTGACTTTAAAATAACTTTATAAAGGTTAGAAACTTAGAATACTCTTAAGGAAGTTACTAAGAGAATATACAAGTTGATTAGAAAAATTAATTTACATTTCTTTAATTTGTCATTTTGATAGTCCAAAAAACGATCCTAAGTGTTTCTATAAACTCAAACTCACATAAAAATTAATTTTCCATTCAAAGAGTTTTTCTTTGTTTGCCTTCGGGAATAGTTCAAGATCATAAACTCGGAAATTTTGTTGAATTAATACTTAAGTTTCAGTTTCATCAAGTCACAAAGTAACTTCCCTTGTTTATTCGAAAAAAAAAAAAAAAGTAACTTTCCTTATTTATTTGTTTGTGATTATCATCAAGTTTTTCCGTATTTTCTTTGATGAAAATGTTTCCAACATTTTATTTATCATGTGCATCTATTCATTTAATCCATCTCTTTGTAATACTTACTCAATGTTCGCACCAACCGTTTTCTTAATATTAACAAAAATTGGTAGTCATGTGGAATTCTTTTCCGTATAAATTTTATTAATATTAATATTTTAAATTTCCTTTTATTCTCTTTACTTGACCCATTTGCCATATACTAAAACGTAAACCAAAAATCAGAATGCTTCAAACACCAAAACAGAACCACAAACCCAACCCAGCTCCAAAAACATCATTAAGTCCCTTTATAAAGGGACAATCAAATGTATTACCTCCACATACATTTATTAAGATGGAGAGATCAAGAAAATTAGATAATGACAGTAGGAAGCAAATAATACATGAATTACTGTTGTCAGTCAATAGTAAAGGCAAGCCAGCACTCGGAGTAATGGGTGAGATGTCAAAGAAATACAAAGTGAGTAGGAAGACAATATCAAGAAGTTGGAGACAAATTAAGCAACAACAACAATACAATGCATTTCCTATTGATGTCAACAGCAAGAGTATTGGGAAGAAATCAAGAAATGAAATCAAGTTTGATGATACTAAGTTCAAGGGACTTGAAAAAGCTAAAAAGACAAGTCAAACAGAAGAGGTAAGGGCCATAGGGGTTAGTCAAAGCACAGTATGGAGATGAAAAAAGAAGTTCATTTGAAAGCAAACCAATGCAATTGAACCGTTACTAAATGACCAAAAAAAAAACTTAACAGGTTAATGTTTTGTCTCTCAAGTTGCATTTTAGATCAAAATTTTACCCTCAAAAAATTCATAGGGCCATAATAAAACACAGGGTCTCAACATCATCAAAGACCACAAACATGCATACCATCAAACAAAAAAACGAAATCATCATAAGTCAGAATGGAAAGATATATCCACATACGAGAGAAGGGTCCTTAAACATCAAAATCAGACTCCAAATCATCATCATTGAGTGATTCTTCATCTGAAAAAGAAAAAAGGTCTTCAAGATGAAGATCTTGTAGATCTAGTTGTAAATCGAACAAACCTTCAATTTCTTCATCCTATGAATTCAATTTCCTGCCCCAGTTAGGATCAGTTTCTACAGAAATGGTAGGAGATGGAGGGACATAATTATAGTAGTCAAACCAAGAATTTGGAGGACCCACAAAAATCACTGTCTTCAGATGAAGACAACCAAAAAAGACACGAACTTGGTGAATCCATAATCGTACAAACCCCGATCTACAAAGAAAGATCAAAGAAACGAGAGAGGGGAAATCGGTACTTAAGAATCAAAGAACTCAGATCTAAAAATTGAACCTGAATCAGATAGAAGAACAAAAATGAGAAGAGAGTAAGGGGAAATGATGATGAAGATTAAAGAACCCAGAATGAAGATGAAGGGAACTCAGGATGAAGATGAAGGAAACTCAGTAGGAAGATGAAGATCTTCATCTTCAAGGATAAAGATGAAGGGAACTCAAAAGGAAGATGAACAACCAACGAAAATTAGGGTTTTTAAGGTTAGATCAGGAGTGAGGGAAGGGGCATAGATTTAAAGGGAGGGAAATGTTAATGGGGTAATTAGGGTTAGTGAGGGTTAATTAGATTAGATAAGTTTGGTAAGTGAGGGTGGTTTCGTAATTACACATGGGAAATGAGGATAATTTGGTAAAAAAAACAATGCCAAAAAGAAAATGCGACATTTAAGGTGAACTTAAAATAAGGAAATGGGACAAGTAAAGAGAATAGGAGGGAGTAATTTTTATTTATGCACAATGGAAAAATTTTAGAATTAAATTAGTACATTGAATAAAGTATAAAAAGCAAAAGGATAATTGGCATAAATCGGAGAGATTTATAAAAGGTAGTACTGCCTGCTATTCGAAAATATTTGACTTTTGACAATATTTACTGATCAATCTTGAATTGTATTTATCCTTAATTTATAAGCTATAATATATCGGTGTTAGATCTTGTTTGATTTGTGTTAACACAGCAAAAATAATTGATATTAACTTTTTATAATTTTTAATTATGCAAAATTAAAAATATTAATGATAAAAATATTGCATTTGCAAAGTGCACAGTCAAATGAGACACTTACACTGTGTTTGGATTAAATGATTTGGTTGAAAAGGAAAATGAGCGACTTGGAGGGATGTATTTGTGTTGTTTGGATAGTAATTTTGAAGAGATAGGGAATTGTAAGAAGGAATTTGAGGTGGGATAGAATAGATTTAGTCTTTGATTTTTGTTAATAGTTAAATTTTTTCACATTGGAAAGATTTGGAAGGAAAGAGGTATATTGACTATCAAAAATAATGAAAATGACTTACTGTTATCATCATTATCATTATACTTTCTAATTTAGATGAAATTATGTCATTTTCCTTTCTTAATTTTTAAGTATAAAAATTTCAACTTCCGAATTTCTTCTCTCTTCCTTCCATTTTCCTTCTAAACAAACTTATCTTCTTTTATTTGTCTTCTCTTTCTTTCTTCCTTTCTTTCCTATCGATCTTAATGCTCTATCCAAACATACTGGTAGACCGAATAGAAAGGAGAATTAAACAAACTCTAAGGGCACGCCTGGAATTCTAGAAAACATTTTAAGAATGAAATTTTAATGGTATAAATTTTACCGGGGAATCAGTTAGGAGGAAATGTTTAATTTTGTCAAGATTGGCATGTTCTTGTATCATCATTGATAATAAAAAATTTAAGATTTATTTAAATTTGAAATTTCCTAAAACCTTCTCAAATTATCTTCAATAAAAATCTCAAAATTTTGATAATTATGTAGATTAATGATAATAATAAACTAACACAAAATTAAATTGTAAATTTAAAAACTGAAATGACATTGGTGAAAATGTTTAATTTTGATTTTCAATTAAATTAAAGTTCACAATTTCAAAATTTCTGTTTTGAATCTAAAAATCTCATTTCTATTCAATGGCAGTTAGAAATAAAATTTTGTGTTTGTTCATTATCAATAACAAAAGTAGGGATTTTAGTCATCAATTGATGAAGAAAGAAAATAAAAAATGACAATAGTGAAGAGAAACAAGGTTGAAGACTTATAAAGACAATGGAGAAGGGCAGAGCAACAAAAAGGTAGAAGGAGAAAGGAGGAAGGGAGAAGCCTTTTTTTTGCAGGGGTAAATTTTACCCTAATATACTCCAAGTAGAGGTGTTCATTCGGGTAATCGGGTCGGATTTGGACGGGTGTCATTCGATTCGGTTGTATTTCAGATCGGTTATATTTCGGATGCGTGTTGCGACGGGTCATACTCGGTTCGGGTCGGTTAGTCACGGTTCGGTTGAAGATCGGTTACTCGAGCTATCGGGTTAGCATCAGTTCGGTGTCGGTTGAAGTTTGTGTCGAGTTTCAATCGGTCTCGGGTTGTCATCGGTTAATAATTGATTCGGTTTTACCGGATTCAGATCGGGTTCGGGTATTTTTCAAGTAGAATTCGGCTACGAATTGCGAATTACTAATCACTATTGATCGAGTCAGTATCAGATTAAGTTGTTAGTCATTTTTTAATTAATGATAAGGTTCATTTATTTAAAGAAAAATAGTGAAAATGCAAATCAATTAGTTATCATTATTACATTGTTACTTTTACTTATTTGACCGGAAATTAAAATTATAAAGTTCTATCAATTTTCATATAATTTGATTAAAAGTAGTTAATAAACATTGACCATTGATTATTAACTCTAAATATATGAAACCATATATTTATAAAATTTATTTTATTAAAATATTTATGACTTTATTAGAATAACTAATAAGATGATTGAATATGAGTCAATCATAATTCTATGTAAGAAATTGGCTCAGGTTTACAGCAGTTCGATTTCAACTTCGTTCGAGTTAAGTCGGTTTTAATCGGATCGAGTTTGGTTTTGAGCATGATTCGGGTCGGATATTACTGGGGTCGGTCACTATTAAGTTCGGGTAGTCTCGGTTAATTGTTACGTGTCAGTTAGAAAAATCGGTTACAACTCGGGTTCAATTTTCTCATTTTCTGTTGTCAACTGGTTCGGATATAGCTTCGGGTCGGATATTACTGGGGTCGGTCACTATTAAGTTCGGGTAATCTCGGTTAATTGTTACGTGTCGGTTAGAAAAATCGGTTACAACTCGGGTTCAGTTTTCTCATTTTCTGTTGTCAACTGGTTCGGATATAGCTTCGGGTCGGCTAATATCGGTTCGATAAACCTAAAAAAGAAACACATTTTCGGATTGGTTTATTTATGATTTCGAATCGGATTTTCGGGTCGGGTCACTTTTGAATAGCTCTAACTCCTGAGTAAACTTTTAACCTTGGACTATCAGATTACACTTATAATTATTCACTCACATTCAAACTTGCTAAAATCACTAACTTTTTATCCCATACTAATTCCACCTCAGATACTGACTTTATAATTGTCTTGCCAAGCTTGAGTGGGGCCTATGTCGGCACAGCCCCATAAACCATGATAGCAACGATCCCCCTCCCTCCCAAGAAAAATAGATAGATATACATGAATGAAGTAATAAACCAACCCTAATTTTTTTCCATAAAAAGCATAAGTAAACAATAAACAAGAATTTGATTTCCCCAAATCCAATATATGGCCATTGTTGTTCCACGTGTACCCTTTGACCTCGTCATCACTTCTTCCCCATTAGTACCACCTCAACTATCAAGCAACAATCAATCTTCTCAAAATTACCAAAACAGAAATCCTTCTCTTATTTCCTCATCTCCTTAAAATCAAACTTCACTCCAACTCCATTAAGCATTTTGCTTCCTAAACTTTCTTTCAACCTTTTCCTTCTCTCATTTTCTCTATCAATTAAATCATGGTTTTAACTGATGAGACTAACAACATCAAAGGGTTGTTATCTGGTTGGGGTCTTTCCCTCACGGGTAGACCCTGCGACACTTGCAACGCTGCGTCTGCTCTGCTTTATTGCAGAACAGACGCAGCGTTTTTTTGTGGGCCTTGTGACGCCAAGATCCATACAGGAGTAGGCGTTGTTAACAGTCACGAGCGGGTTTGGGTATGTGAAGTCTGCGAGCAGGCGCCTGCAGTTGTCACCTGTAAGGCTGATGCTGCAGCGCTCTGCTCATCGTGCGACCATGATATCCATTCTGCTAACCCGTTAGCCCGTCGCCATGAACGCATCCCTGTCACTCCCTTCCTTGACTCCCCCGTCGACGCCGTTATCTCTCGCTCCACCGCCGCCTCCGCCGCCGCTTCTGCTTTCATTGTACCTGACGAACTTGACACCGTTCCTGCTCCTACACTTCTTAACGATGCTGTAGATGAAGATGCAGATGCGTGGTTGATTCCAAATCCAAGCAGTAGTTTTCTGTATAATGATTCTGATATTCTAAATTTTAGCTATGGATGTCAGAATTCTGTAAAGCCACAACAACAAGAAATTAAACCAATTGTTGATGATAATCGGCCTTACGCATTTACAGACAGTGTCGTTCCTACACAATCGCAAGGAAATAGCAAGATTAACAATACTTTCATTATTGGTACGGATTCCTTGTTCGAAAATTGTTTCAACATCGATTTCACTCAACCGAATAAACTCAACAAGAAAAACACTAATCCATTCTCCTTATTCAATTACTCCGGCCAAAGTGTAAGTTGATTTCCGTCATTTTACTCTGAACTTCAAATTTCAAATTTCAAAAAGTTTGACATCTAACGAATCATAATTTTTTTTTTTTCAGGTTTCATCATCTGACATTGGAGTAGTACCAGATACAAATACAAATTCAATGTCGTCGGAGGTTTCATATTCATTTGCAAAATCATCGGGTTGTGATAATGGAGCATCATCAAATGGAGGTCCAGTAATGGATAGAGAAGCGAGGGTATTGAGATACAGAGAAAAGAGGAAGAATAGGAAGTTCCAGAAAACCATTCGGTACGCTTCGAGAAAAGCTTACGCCGAAGCGCGTCCTAGAATTAAAGGACGTTTCGCTAAACGTACTGAAAGTATCGAAACGTCTGAGCTTGATTTCGCAGTTGATACTGGCTACGGCGTCGTTCCGGCGTTTTAATGTTTATTGTTAAAGTGTATTAGCTTTTTATGTTTAAACTTTAAACTCCATCAATTTAAGTGTTATTTTTTTAGTAAGAAAACAAAATTTATGGGGTTTTAAATGTAATATCTCTGTATTAATCTCTTTTTATTTTTTACATTTCATGATTTATGAATTAGTTATTTAGTTTTAGAATCTTTGAATTTTTTTTGTCAAAAATTAACACAACCTTTAAATTTTTTTAAAAATGGGTTAATTATTATATATTTGATTTCATAGTAAATAAACGTAGTATTGGAGAATGTAGTTGAAAGTTTTCTCTTTATTTATTTAATACTCCCTCTTATTCACCAAATACGTTCTATTTGACTTTTTACTATTTTTTAGTTGGTCAAATAAAACTACATATAAAAGAAAAAATGTAGTATTTTTAAATTTTAATAGAGGTATAGTGAGATTAGTAGGTGTATAGGTGTGAATAGTCAAATTTTTAATAAGAATAAATTGGTAAAGTTAATATATTTAAAATAAAAATGAGACATTTAAGGTGACTTGACCAAATAAAAAAATTAAGACATATAAGATGAATAGGGGGAGTATGAGTTTGATTTCTTATTAATTACATATGAATTAATTTTCTCTCTTTTGTTTGTGGGGATTTTATATTCTTCCTTGGATTTATAAAAAGAAGGTAATGGTTTTCATATTTAAAAAATAAGAATTAATATAAAAATTCACAAATTAATTATTTTTCATATAATAAATTACTTAAAACTTAGAAGATTTTTCACTATCACCATTTATAATAACTTTATATCCGAAAGACCACCTTTTAAATTTTAATAGCTTTAAAAATTGAACTTTAAACTAAATTATATATCAAGTAAAAACTTTTATACTTCAAATTGAAAACCTTGTGAATTATTAGGACTAACTTTAACTAAAAAGTAATTCAAAAGTTTTCATTTTCTCTTTTATATTTTTCATAATATAGAAATTTCATTTTAGAATTTCAAATTTCCTTTTGTATTAACTAGGTTAATTATTATATGTTTACTTTCACCTTCCACATATAGACACTATGTTGCACTATTTACTTATTTAGTTAACAATTTTATAAGTAAATTATCAATTAATTAATACAAGAAATATCTAATATTGTTATATTTTAGTAAATATTATATATTTAACAGTATTTATAATTTCATCATTCCACGAGTTAATAGTTATCATTGGTTGATTTTTTGCCGTCGGATTGAAGGAACAGCTAGTAATATGGTGAGGTGTTTCACATCAGAAAGATATTATTTTTTAAGGAAAAAGATGGGTATTTAATATGTATTGTAAAATGTCCCTTCGGTAAATTGAAGGCCAATGAAGGAATTTCATGATATCGGAAAAGAAAAATAAAAAGATTCGCTATTTTGATGGCTGGATCGTATTGGCTATAATAAGTTTTTATAAAAGCAGTTGTTATTTTCAGTTTGTCTTTTATTATATGATGATATTTGACTCCCTAAAGAGTGGGGGTTACCATGTAAGGTTTTTATTGTGAAAGCCTTTACATTCAATAATGCAACAATGCTCAATTATTGTTTTAGCTTTTAACACTCATGTAAATGTTTGTAAAGCAAATTTTGTAACAACAAAGGAGCTACTAAATACTAGTTTATCCGTACCTCTAAAATAGTACCATTTAATTTTAATATGTAAAATTTTTTTTTTAGTTAAATAGTGTTACTTTAAAATAGAGTTGTTCAAAATTTTGTAACAAAAAAGGAGCTAGTAAGTACTAGTTCATCTGTAACTCTAGTATAACACCATGTAACTTTTATTGTAAGATTTTTTTTGAGTTAAATAGTGTTACTTTAAAGTAGAGAGAACATAACACTAGAGGAAGCAATAACAATTGTAAGGGAAAATGAAAGGATGGTATCCAAAATGGATAGAGAAGGGTCCGAAGACGAAGACAGTCGAGGAGGAGATGAGCGAGCACTAGCTGCAGAGGAGTCCGGCAGAGGGAGAAATAAATGGAGAGTAATGACCCTCATTATAGATCAAAGTCCGGCCAAGAGAGTGGAATGATAGAAAATGTTACTATTATCATGAGAAGGGGCATATTCAACATAATTGCCCAAAGGCAAAGGAAGATTTAAAGAATTTAAAAGAATTGCAAGAGAAGTTGGGCAAGGTAAAGTTAGATGAAGAGGGTGGTTCATCTAATGTGGCCCAACAAGAAATTTATGGTGAAGAACATTTTCTTGACTCAATGTAATAAGGAGGTGAGTCAAGAGAAATGGGTGTTGGATACAGCCGCCTCTATGCATGTGTGTAGGGACCAAGAAATGTTCGAGACGTTGGAGCAAAAAGGTGATTTTGGTTACGTTCAAATCCGTTGATGGACATAAGTTAAAAGTTGAAGGCGTGGGCAATGTGAAAATGAGGCTCGAGCTAATTTGATATCTTTGGGTAAGTTGACAAGAAATGGATGTAGATACGTTGGTTGTGGAAAGTGGTGTTGCAAGGAAGGAGGGCGGATAATAATATTTTTTATCTTGATGGTTGCGTTATCAGAAAACACAAGTTGGAGCGTACACAGAAGTCGGAGAAAAAGGTTCGATTTAATGAAGTGGTGGAGGTATTTTAACTTTTTGTACAAGATTTTTCAGATTAGAAGGAGTATTAGAGATAATCTAGAAAAGTATTCTACATATAAACTAGGAGTATGATAAGGAAAGTTCTAGATTAATAGATGAATTAAAAAGTTAATTTGTGTAATATGAGTTTTAGAAGTCAATGACTAAAATTGATGTAGAGAATTCTAGAGCTCATGAACTATTCTTGTTAAATGTATGTCAGAGCTTGTGGATTAGTTTAGATAACATAGTTTAGCCCATATAGCACTAGTATAAATAGGAAGTGTCAATTAGTGTGTTGTGTGTTGAAGAGAGACACAACTAAGAGTGAGTTGAAAACACAAAGTGAGAGTATTAGTCAGTGAGTGTGAAAGTTGTAGTCTAAGTGTAAGTGTCCCAAAATAATTGTGTCGAGTGTGTGTCCTCTAAATTGTAAATTGTCCTTCTTGTAAATTGAGTTGTGTGTAGAGTAATAAAATTACATTTTTAATTACTATGCTACGAGTGTCATTGGGAATTATTTTCCTACAAAACAATTTTCTTCCATTTTCTCGCTTCTAACATATGTCTTATTCTCTAATCAAGCGGTCAAGCCAAACAAAAGATAAATAATTAAATATCATTTAAAAATTCTTTGAAAAATATTTTCACCAAACTAAACAAAATTTATTAGAAAAAAAATGGCATAGTAATTGACAAAGATACGAATTTTGACTTTTTTTTTCAAATATTTATTTATTTTGGTTTTTTAATTACACAAATTTATATTTTCAAAGATTGATATAGACATATAAGTATCCTAATTTGATTTTTTTACAAACGAGAAAAAAGAACCAAACAAACTCATAAAGGAGGAAAAGGAACTATTTAGAATGAACCATTTTTCAAATCCTTTGAGTTAAATAAAAAAAAAAATAAAAAATAACCCACAAGGGAAGGAAAACAAACCATCTAGGATGAACGCTTATCCCAAGTTAAAGTAGGAAACTCTATAACTACGGCTAAAACACCCTTATCAAAAAAAAAAAAAAGAAATCCAAACAAAGGCAAAACCAAAGGAAAACACTAATAAACCCACTATAAATCACAAACATTAAAGCAACAACAAGATAAGTTAAGGTGAGAATCAAGCCAAGGAAGGCCTAAATGCTGAAAAAACGCAAAAGAGAAACACTACACAAGAACGCAAGTAAGAACAGAACGAACTAAAGACTAGAAATCCAAGAACAATCACTAATATTTATCTTCTTGTATTTTGGCAATCTAATTTTTTACCTCATATTGAATGGATGATGTGTTATTCAAGGTCATTAGAATATACTCTTGGCAGATGAAAAGATTTCTATATGTCAAGGTCATTAAAATTAAATCGTGAAATAATATCGTAAAATCGACTGATTCTACCAAATACGACTGATATAATATTAATATAATTATACTAATACGACTAATATTATGCTAATACAACAAATAACATACAAATAATGCACTAATAGACTAGTATACATTAATACGACTACTTATACTAATACGATTAATAATATACTAATACAACTAATAATATATTTATACTGAATTAATTAATTAATTTTTATTTTCACATTATTGATGACCTGTTATAGTATAAGTAGTTCATTATTGTTGTATGTAATATATATATATATATATATATATATATATATATATATATATATATATATATATATATATATATATATATATATATATATATCACACACACACACATATATATACATATATATATATATATACATATATATATATATATATATACATATATATATATATATATATACATATATATATATACATATATATATATATATATACATATATATATATATATATATATATATATACATATATATATATATATATATATATATATATATATATATATACATATATATATATATATATATATATACATATATATATACATATATATATATATATATATATATATACATATATATATATATATATATATATATATACATATATATATACATATATATATATATATATATATATATCACACACACACACATATATATACATATATATATATATACATATATATATATATATATATACATATATATATATATATATATATACATATATATATATACATATATATATATATATACATATATATATATATATATATATATATATATATATATATATACATATATATATATATATATATATACATATATATATACATATATATATATATATATATATATATATACATATATATATATATATATATACATATATATATATATATATATATATATATATATATATATATATATATATATATATATATATATATATGTATATATTACATATAAATACTACGCTAATAAGAAGCAACTCTCAAAATTGAATCGTGAAATCGTATCGTAAAATCGAACGATTCTATCAAATACGACTAATACTTTATTAATACTTTACTAATACGATTAAGACTTTGCTAATACAACTATTAATATACAAATAATTCACTAATACGACTAATTAATGAGTACATTAATACGACTACTTATAAAGTAATATAATGAATAATATACAATAAAATAATATACTAATACAACTAATATTAGTGGAAAAAACCACATCTGCTGCGCAACATATGCTGCGGTTTTTTGGCCATCATATGCTGCGGTTTCGACACCAAGCATAAGTGATAGCAGCAGATAGGCTTTTTTAAATGTTGTGGTTTAAAACCGCAGCACAAAAGCACACTATATGCTGCGGTTCCAGGAAAACCGCAGCATATAGTTATTATTATTTTTTTTGGTTATTTTCGTTTTATTAATAATCCAATGCTAATTCATTTCTAATGTACACAGTTGCAATCAGCAAATAATCACCATAAATTCGTCACTAATATACACTCGATCATTTAAATAAATAAATATATATCTATATATATAGAGGAAGATTCGAGAAACAAGTGACTTTCCCTTCAAAGAAAGGATAGATGACTGCAGTGAAGATCGTTTATAATTTAAAAATTAAGAATGAAGTCAATCACGGAGAAAAGTGATCATAATTTTAGTTGACTTACTAAATACTAATGCCATTCAGCGTGAACTTCCTTTGCCTTTTCAAGTCTTCGAAGCATTACACTAATAAAGTTAGGTGGCTTATGGGGTTTATGCCGTCTACCTTTCACCGGTTTCTAGTGATTCTTTCTTCTTTTCATTAATGACCCGCTTCCCGCTTCGTAATCGGTACTAAATAATTGGAATATAACGAAAAACTAATGTAATTTTAATTGGAATATTACTTGACAAGTTTAATGATTATGATTATACTCCTTTAACAATCTTATTTTTTCTTCACAAAATTCATTTCAATTCATGAATATTTGGTATTAGGTAGTAATGAAAATTGTGAAGAATTTTTTTTTGTATGATTAAATTTTCATTACCATGGGAATGATATGATAAATAATACTCCCTCCGATCTTATGAATTAGTCTCATTTCCTTATTTGGCAAAACCTTTGAATTAGTCCCATTTCTATTTTTGGCAATCCTTTTTTACTTAAATACCCTTAGTTCACATAAGTAATTACGAATATACCCCCATATACCTTACTTACCCAACTACCCTTCACTACTTATCCTTCACTACTTACCCTTTACTATTTATCCTTTTTAATGGACCCCACACAATCCTTTTTAATGGACCCCACACAATCCTTAATATCCGTGCCCAAGCAAATGGGACTAATTCATAAGATCGGAGGGAGTATGAAAATTTACACTATAAAGCATTCTCATTCCTACCATTTAGTACTGATAACCAAACGGATCGTAATTACTAAAGAATTGAACATGGCAGACCCTGAAATTTGAGAGGCTAAAAATATTAATAATAAGCCACTCATTACTAAAGATACAATTATTAACCCCTAATTAACAAACATTAGAGTCCACCTAGAATAGAGTGTCAACTCTCAATTGTTACTGGTCAAAGATCACTTATATTGAAGTCTCAACAATAATTTTAGGCTTTTGATTGTGCTGATTTGTAAATTGGTATCAGACATTTACATTACAATTTAATTTCATCCGCTTCTTCTATCAAGTGAAATTATTAATATCAACTATGAGAAAGACTTATTGTGTTTGCACACTTCTATTCCAAAGAACACTCGAATGAGGCAATGTGATAGAGTAGATAAAATATATATTGAGGCTTCTATTCGTTGAATTAGTTCTTTGACGCAGTAATTATCAATGCTATCTCAAAGGTATACAAGATAGTATCTTTTTATTACTGGTTCAGTATTTTTGTTTGATCTATATATTGGTAGTATTTTTGTTTTTATATTGATAGCAATGACTTTTTAGTTAAAAGCTACTCCCTTTATATATATATATATATATATATATATATATATATATATATATATATATATATATATATATATATATATATATATATATATATATATATATATATCAACACATAATTAGACTTGCACAATCAACAGACCTACCTTCCTTTTTTTTTTCATCTGTCTTGTTTGATTCATATAAATAATGGCAATCATTCCTTGCAAGTTGCAAGGCATGTGATGATGTGAATCAAACTATGTTACAATTATAGTTGTGTACATCTGACTTCTCCAAATCTCACCATCGGTGAAAGTTATTTAAAAACGTTATGGTATAAAATGTTCATTACGATAGTTAGCTAGAACTTCATAACTTGTAAAGTTCTTAGAATCCAACAGTAGACTTACATTTTTTTTTTTATAAAATAGGAGTAATAAACATTAACATCCCCAAAAAATCAATTAAAAATACTGAAGCCAAGGTAATTAAGAAAGACTACAAAAAGTATACTCTGCAAACAAAGAGATGTTGCAAGCTCCAATATTCATTTCCTTTGTATAAGTAACAAAAAATTATACAAGTCTATGGTGGTGAAATTCACCATGGATGAACATTAATTAAGTAAATAATACTCTCCTACCAAGTATCAATTCCTTTGCGTTCTTCAAAAACCAAGTTAACTGCTTCCTGATTGGAGTGTATTACTCAACCTAAATGGATCACGAGCGATACCAACATCAGAAATTTCATGTCAAAAGTGATCGAATATACAACTATTCAACTACGGGAATTACAGCACAACATACCAGTCTAAGCCCTCAAAAAGGCCTTCTCCTTTGGTGGCTGAGGTTTTGAAGATAGACCATTGCCGACTCTTGATCTTGTGGAGCTCTAACGCCTCTGTCACAGCAGCATCGTCAAGTGCTCCAGGCAGATCCTGCAACACAACATCATATTGAAAACAGAAATACTTGATTACTTGAATGCATAAATGAGGCGACATAGAAATCTTTGCGCGACTACTTGGAAGTTGAAAGTACAGATGAGGCAACAAGGAAATCTTTGCTTGAGAACCCATATCACAGAAAATGGTAGGTAACTAGGGGTGAAAGTTATTCGGATAAAAGACTGCAAATCGAAGTAATCCAACTTGAACGAAAATATGGTTTAGGTTTACAATAAATATGGGTTGGATTAGAATTGAAAAATAAAAACTGAAACCCCAATCCATGCACCTTAGCCATCTTGAGGTGTTATAAAAACACCCACAACCAACCGCCGATGGCATCCAACCGCCAATTATAACCCAAAAATGAGATGAATAAATAAAAGGAAACAGAAGTAGGAAAGGAAACAAAATGAACGCTGCATGTTTTTGACTCGGGTTTAATGATACGAATACCATAATGATACTTATAATCAAGAGGAAAATCACAAGACCAACCTGCTTATTGGCAAATATTAGTACCACAGCTCCCTTCAATTCTTCCTCCTGAAAAGTCACCATGTGCATATAAAATGTCAACAAACACACTTCAGCATCAGAAATGAATCAATGTAATAAAATGTCTGGAAAGATAACGACGCAGCTTGATATGCATCAAAAGCAGACCACCTAATGACTTTGGCTTCAGATTCAAGGCTAAATGTTGAAGTACACGATTCAAGTAGCAAGTAAATAACTAAAACATTACCTCCAAAATTGCATGAAATTCGTCCTTGGCTATAGCAAGCCGATCAGTATCACTTGAGTCCACCACATAGATTATTGCTTGAGTATTTGGAAAATAACATCTCCAGTAAGGTCTATCATAAAAATGCACAACATTGAGAAGCAAACATAAAAATTGGCAAAGACATATAAAATCAATCAAACAAAGCATGCGAAACTTAGGCTTGTGCTTCACAATTTATTTCCAGTTCGGTTTACTCCACTTCAGATGATGTTTGCTACCAAGTGTTAATCAGAAACAACCTTTATGTTATCACTAATAAGGGTAAAGTTGTGTATATTTGACCTCCCAAATCTCTCGTCTACTAGGTGGGAGTCATTTAATGACATTGGGGTAGAGAAATGTTGTTTACTCCACTTCAATTGAATTCAGGCACTCTCAATTCAGTTCAATTCCACTCAATTCAGATATTGGGACTATTAATTTTTATCATTTGATCATCTTTGTTGCTATTATTATTATTAATTGTTATTATTATTATAACTAGTACGATAATTAATTAATATTATTACTATTATTAAGTAAAAGTCTCAAGAAGTGCCAATTATAATAATAACAGATAACTTAGTCAAGTTCAATTGTTTTAAGCCTAAGAGAATAGGCCCTTAGGAACCTCTCAATCTCTAGATCCTATAAAAGCTTAACAAAGTGAGCAATTCATATGGAAACTTATCCCATAATGTGACAAAAAATACAGCATGTAAAACAAAAAAGTGATCAATTAGGAAATTTCTTAATTAGATATAACCACAAGTTTCTATGCAAAACTCAAATTGTTCCATAAACAGTAGAGACTGCACAGTTTTCCCTTGTGACGTTTTCCTTGCCCCTTACAGGGAGAGAGAGCAAGGGTTAACGGGGAGGAGGTGTTCTTTCCTAAATACTATTGCATCACCCTAGTGCCACTAAAATAATTCCCAAATATATGGGTGGGGTACAGGGGTTGGATTGAAGCAGCCTTGCACTTGTAAAAACAAAAGAGGTTGTTTCCAATTACACAAGACATGACTGTAATCACCAGCAGCCGCTTCACATATTTAGGAAATGCACATGGTTTGAAGAGCCATTTTACTTTTCTTTTTAGACACTATGTAGGTAAATGTCATTAAACTATAAAAGACTCCAAACTTCAGCAATAACAAAGTGAAAAATGACACAAGATATATGTTTTCTTCTAACATGTGCATATTTAACCAATTTAAGTGATAGACACTACTAGCACTCAAACCTACCCCCTCGAGGAACAAAATCCACTATTTCTAAAGTTATCTACTTGTCTACCGTTGGTGGATTATGGAAATACAGCAGCTCACTGAAAAGGTGAGAAAAATATTGAATTGTAAAAGAGCAACCATACAAGGGTCTGAATGTTGAGATGTTAAATGATGGAAAACCAAAGAAGCCAAAGACCAAAGTGGCAAATGAATCAGGAGACAAGGAAGGGTTTGAATACTAAGAGTAGTGTAAATCTAATTTCCAATCATGATACCTTTGCGAAACCGAATGGCACAGATGCATTTAAATTCAGGTTGAAACTGACAAATAAACTCACCCAAAATAGATTTTTTATGAAACCAGGCAAAAACAGTAAATGAAGATTTGGGAAAATAGATTGAAACGGACAAATCAACTCCTCGTTTCCAAAACTGTAATCCAAACAAAGGAAAATTAATCCCTCCGCTTCCAATCCCTCCAATTTTCTCAATCCAAACACTTACACAACCTCAAGGATGATTTGACACATTGAATAATTAAAGCTTTGTTTCAAAAATTATCTATAAGAGCACACTTTCATATCAATGAGTGTGAATAGCTATTTTCCCAAAACTGTCACTAAGAACCGCAAAAGAATATTTTGTAACTTGTTAAATTCCAACGGAAAAGTACGTTCAACATATCAAGGTTTTGAAAAATTTTATGAGATGTGTGGGCACATAATATTCTAAAACTAAATAGAAATTTTACGAAATTTACGAGTATAACAAGACTAACAGGCTTAACAACAAAATGGATGACCACATAGAATGGAAGTTTACAAAATATGTAGGAAGATATAGAAGTCATGATCACAGATCACATGAACACAATTAAATTTATTAGCTCTATGAATCAGATATTAGATATGAGGGCGTACCGTATACTTGTCTGCCCACCTGTTCAACAAAAGAAAACATATATCAGGTGAAATTCAGCATCATCGATTTTTACCAGATTTAAAGTTCAAAACATATTTACTATGATTGCAAAATAGCATATACATTCATATATGACACTCAAAAAAAGACCAAAACATCCAACAAGAAGTCTTAACATGCTCTGAATCCCTACTAATTTTGAGAAAACTGCTTCAGTTGTACATTGAAGACACACAGGATGGTGAAGGCAAACATAAAAAATAGTTCCTAAAATGAAAACTTGGTCTTATGTGTCTCACCAGACAAAAACTGCAAAACATATTGAAGAAAAGTGAAACTCTTAACTCTAAAAGGAAATATCCATCCTGTTTAGATAGCCAGATGAGCACAGTTAGTCTAAAATTGACAAGTCATAACTCTCCAACATAGTGTAAAAATACGGTAACGGTCGCGATCGCGGTAACGGAACAATGATGCCATAACGGGACTATGGGAGTGATGCGGTCATAGTAATGCCAAAATATCAGTCAAATCATAAGATCTATTATCTATCCCTTTAATACGGTCCGAAACGGGGTTTTTACACCTTTACAACGCGGGAAATATCAGTTCGTTTGTTTAGAAAGACTTTACAACCGATGCAATGTAATGCTATGGTCTCCAAGCATGAAGGAATCAAGTATGAAATATGATTATATAATAGATTAGAACAACAGCTACAAGTAAAAAATTAATGTGATAATCTTTAACAGAACTAAAATCGAGTTCATAGAACTGACAACTGTAGGGTTTTGTCGAGTGGGGTGTGTGGCCAAGTTCAGTGTTATAGATCACGAGGGATAGCTCATCGCAAAATACTAGCCTAGTACGTACGAGTCCATTAGATCTATAAACCCCTCACTAGTTATCCACACGCAACACATATTGGACAACTCTTATAAATGGCCAAGTTTAGTGTTATAGACCACAAGGGATAGCTCATCACAAAAGATAAGCCTAGTATGTAAGAGTCCATTTGATCTATAAACTCCTCAATAGTTACCCGCACAAAACTCATGTTGGACAAATCTTAAAGCTTACGATGGGCTCAAATCCTTTACATCGAGTAGTATATAAGTGAAGGTGGGAAAACATTAGAAGAAAGTCTCATGTATGTGCTTGTGAAATGTTTTTGTGGATCCATCAGTTGAATTTAGGTAGTCCTTTCCTCAACCACTTGGGACATTTTTTGAGTAAATTTTCATCAAATAAGTATATTTTAAGAGAGAAAAGAACGAGCTGAAGTACTCATACTTACTTGTTTACAGGAAACAAAAGTTATAGGGTTAAACGTTTTTCTATGTCATGGACTCATGCCTTCTCCTAGAGTCCCAACTTATCACCCCATGCTTCGCTTTAGGACCAAAAACCAGTGGTACATAAAAAGTAAGGTGGTCAAAGGATCTTTGGTTTGTGAATTTGATTTACAAAGAGCTACTTTCATATACTCTTAATTTCTTATAGCCTATGTTACTTCAACTCTTCAATATAAGTTAAGTACCCATGTCAGCAGCAACATTCAAACAAGGGTATGAATCCTTACCCAACACTTCAAATCTTATCACAACACCTCAACTATTTTGATACACCATTAAACAACAATGAAAACAACCATGGACCGAGTGAATCCTGTTTTAAGGTCAAGAGACCATTCAAGACCTTTCCATTATGCTCTATGCTTTCCTTCTTACCTGTGCATAATAAGACTCAAGAATGTCACATAGTACATATCCTTTAAGTTTCATTGGATAACGACACGGCTCATGAAGACTCACTTTCCACGATTTAAATTAACGCCAAACATATATTCTTCATGGGATATATTTTTGAACAACCTGATCACTTGTAATGGTGTTTACATTAAAGTCCATATATAATTTTGTCCAATGTTTTTTCTCGGATATTTGCTACTATCATTGAGGCATGTCATCTGAAGTTGACGGAGTTGGAGAAGGATCTTCTTAAAGTCAACAGAAGTTTAAAAGACAAAGGAAATATCTACTAACATACTAAATGTCGGTTTAACAGGACTGGCACATTCTTTTGTTTTCAATGCCTAAGGTTAGAAGAATAAAGAAATTGGAAAGTCACAAACTCACAATCAAGAAAGGT